>NC_089534.1:13485907-13693407 GCF_963924715.1 Thunnus thynnus
ACTTGCTGTACAAAGGCACACAGATATCAAGAGTCACAAAAGATTTATAGAGATTTTTTTTTACCCTAATATCGCAGCCAGCTCTCGCCAAAAGATATTAGATAATAAGAATAGAGGAATGATGCTTATAGTTGATGATTATTCCATCATTTATAGTATTAATGTTCATTTTATGATACATGAAGTATGTAAATGATTCACTCATCATGGCATCTAAGCATCAATCATTAAAATGTATCTGTAATTAAATCTGTGTTGGCTGTGACATAAAATATGTGTTTACTGTACGTACTGGCACTCGTATCTGTTATCCGCCTGTTAATTGTCCTAATTATGCCTCTAATGAATCTGTCTTGTGTGTAGGATGGTGTGTGTCGCCCTGATAAGCTCAGACAATTTGGAGTGGGAGAGGACTCAGTTGTGGGCCTTAACTTTCAAACTGATTCGAAAGATCATCGGAGGGGTGGACTACAAGGTCTCTGATTGCAAACACGCTCACACTTACACATGCACAGCTGAGACAGTTCCTCAACAAGCTCAATGAACAAACATTTCCTCTTGGGGTCTACACATTATTGTATTGTTTTTTATATGCAACAGATATTGCTGTTTGGAGACGGTAGTTAATAGAACAGTGAATTGACTCTTGCCAAGAAATTACAAAAGATGTAAAAACATTTGGAAGTATTTTAAGTTGTTACAATTTATTTTAAAAATGTATTTTTTATGTATTTTTTTCTTAAGACACTCTCTTCATTCTTATTAGGAATCATAAAATATTGTAATATGTATTTTTTTCTCTGTGTGAGAATTCCACCACCAGATATATTTCCATCTAAAGTGTTCTTGTGTGTGTGTTTCAGGGTGTTCGAGACCTGTTGAAAGCTGTACTGGATAAAATTCAGACCATTCCTACCACTATCAGCTCAGCTGTAGTACAACAGCTGCTGGCTGGCAGAGAGGTGTCTGCCTTTTTCATCTTTCTCACTACACACACACATTTGTACTATTTGTCCCTTATCAAATTTAATTTGTGTTTCTCTGATACCTTGTTTCAATAATGTGTGTGTGTGTGTGTGTACTCCAGGTGGTAGAGTATATACTGGACAGAAACGCCTGCCTGCTCCCAGCCTACTTCGCCGTCACAGAAATCAGAAAACTGTATCCAGAGGGACAACTGTCACACTGGGTAAGTGTGTGTTCCTTGTGTGTGTGTATGTTTGCAGCTGTGTCGGTGTGTATCTAACACTTTGCTTCATTCCTCTGTGTCCCTCTCTCATTTTCCAGCTGCTAGGCAGTTTGATATCAGATTTTGTGGACAGCTTCAGACCCACAGCCAGAATCAACTCTATTTGTGGTAAGAGACACATGAACGCACACACTGAAAGCTTACAAAATACTCACCAAAATATATCAAGTTTTTTCTTGTTTTGGCAATCGGATTGTTTCTTTTTTCACTTTTAATGAAGTCTGAACATCCCTTGCAGTGTTTAAAATCAACTGGTTTAAAGGGGGAAACGCAGACTTGTGATTTTTAGTAGTTGGCTAAAATACATAATGCAGCTCATGTACCGTATTTCGTGCGTGAATGTGTGTGTGCTCAGGTCGGTGCAGCCTGTTACCGGTCGTGAATAACAGCGGGGCCATCTGTAACTCCTGGAAATTAGACCCCACTACCCTCCGCTTCCCTCTGAGAGGCATGCTGCCATTTGACAAGGTAAACCGACGTACATAAACACTACACACGCTTATGCGCACACACGTGCACGCACATATGCAGTAACTATGTGTCCGTTTTGTGTGTCTA
Source organism: Thunnus thynnus (assembly GCF_963924715.1). Classification (NCBI taxonomy): domain Eukaryota; kingdom Metazoa; phylum Chordata; class Actinopteri; order Scombriformes; family Scombridae; genus Thunnus; species Thunnus thynnus. The sequence goes on from NC_089534.1 coordinate 13,487,715, forward strand.
GGACCTGTTTGAGCCACAGACGGGTTTGCTGCGCTACGTGTTAGAACAGCCGTACTCTAGAGAGATGGTCTGCAACATGTTAGGACTCAACAAGCAGGTAAGTCACCTTCTTCTCGTCCCGCTTCTTTGCTTCTTTAACAGGGCCCCCTCCTACCCTCGCTCCTCCTATCCCTTTCATACCCCCCTCGTTGTTTAAAATTTTTGCCATCTCTTTTTTTTTTTTCCTTCTTCTTTTCTCCTCTTCTTCACCCTTTTCAATTCCTCTTTCTCCTCTTCCTCCTGCTCCCAGTTCTTTCTTCATTTTCTTCAAGTTTTCTTTCCTCGTCTTCTTCCCCTCCCCTCCCCACCTCTTCCTCTTCCTTTGGAAACCCTCTCCTCCCTTTGTTGCCCTGATAACACACCTATATAAGACCATATGTAAAGCAAGCCAATGCTGTGAGCTTGACCCATAATGCACCAGTAGTAGTTTGCCCTGTTGGGTTCACACAGTTTCAACTCAGCCCAGCTCACCGAGTGCAGCCATCTGTTGCTAAAAGAAAGCATTAATCAGCACCGGTCGCGGCTCTGATTTTGATTTTCTTCATAATTCAAATATAAATAAATGTCACAGAATCCAGTTTGCATGTTTTGAATCGGCTGAGTTGATGCTAACTGTGCTGAACGGACAGTGAACAGCCTAGCTCCTTTTAGTCACCACTTTCTGTTTCTGTCTGTCTCTCTTTTTTTTCCCCTCTCTGTTTCTTTCTCCTTCTTTCTTTGTTTCTCTCTCTTTCTTCTCTCTCTCTCTTTCTCTTGTCCTCTGGTTGTGTGTTGTGTTTGTCTGTCTCTCTGACATGCGCTCTCTAGACTCTGAACATTGCCCAGGTATGTCCTCTTCCCGGTCTTCCTGACCTACCAACTAACCAGCCCACTGGACGCTTAGCTTTTTAGGCACGCAGATGATGCCATCACTGTCCTAGAAATGGGGGAAACTGGAAAAAAAAAAAAAAAAAGGAAAACTTGAAATGGAGTAAAAGGAAATGCCACAGAGCTTGAGATGGTCACAGCAGGGCTTTATAGAGATACACTGAGTAGAGAGACAGATACGTCCAAATAAAGGGGATGAATGGCGGGCTGCAGGCAGGCAGCTGCAGGCGGATCAATGGGCAGACAGGCTGTTTACTGTAGCTGATAGAGTCATTTATCACGGATGATATTTTTCAGATACACTTTTAGCAACATTTATACTCTGCTTGGTTTCCCAACGTGGGTGTAATCCTCTCCTCTTCTTCTTCAGTTTGCTTCTCATGCTACAATATCTGCAATGAAATATATTAATCAAAGCCAATATTATCCGCCACTGTCTTTCAGTTCAAGGGAATAGCTTGTGTTAAGTTTTCAGGGCCTATTTTAACTATGGAATTTCATAATGTTTTTTGCAACATTGGTTTTGCTTGTTTAATCCTATTAGCTATTTTCTTAATTACATAAATTAGCCTCGTTGTATCCCTAACGCCCAGCGTCCATACATTTTTCATCTTATTGTATCTTGCAAGTGTCAGCTAAGCTCATTAACACTGAGACATTCCTTCATTAGATTCTCTGGATTGCAGTTTTTGTTATGAGAAAACGTATTTAGTTCCAGCTAAGTAACTGACATGAAGTATCTCTACCTTTGAACCCTGCTGTTGACATTTCAAGTCCTGCCGCACTGCATGTATGGATGTAGTCTGGTCCTGTTGCCTGTTGTTAGCGAGGTCCTCTTGTGTCTGACCTTATGCTGCTGCTTTGTGTTGTGCTGACCTGGGCAAAACTACTCTTTTATTCATAGTAAATAGTGCAGCAGTATTCTTTACTATCAACCAGCTGCCTTCCAATTCAAGCGACTATTCGATAAGTGTCAAAGAACTTGTCAGGCTGCCTTAAACAACAACATTTAAGTACAGTGTAATAGCAGGAAATAGTGTTGCAACGATTAGTCGATCGACAGAGAATCAATCAACTATTTTGACAGTTTATTAATCTTTTTTTTTTTTTTTTAAAGAAAAAACGTCCCAAGTCGTCAGATTCCACCTTCTCAAATGTGAATGTTTTCTAGTTTATTTAGTCTTCTGTGATAGTAAACTAACTATCTTTGGGTTATGGACTGTTGGTCGGGACAAAGAAGACATTTGAGGACGTCACCTTGGGCTTTGAGAAACAGTTATTGACATTTTTCATAATTTTCTTACATGACTTAACGATTAATTGAGAAAATAATCAACAGATTAATTGATAATGAAAATAATTGTTACTTGCAGCCCTATAGCAGGAAGCTTGTGCATTACTTTGTTGTATAATTGTGAAAAAAGTCTAGATGTAAATCTATCAGAGGGTTTTTCGGTAGTCCTAAAATAGGCTTGTCAGGTTTTTTTTTTAGCTTATATGACATATATCAAAGTTCTTTAAATGACTTTCTCTCACTGTCAGGTCTTCTACTTCCAATCTAAACTAACTTCTGATGCTTTGATGCTGCAGTACATTAGTTACCTTGATTTCTATGCAACTGGTGCCGTCCAGTAAATTAACTGCATTTGCATAGTTTATTATTTGCAACGCTCATGTTTTGCTAACATCACTTTGCATTCGCTTATAAATGTATCTACTCTCCAAAGTGTACCTCTTGTCTCTCCAGGTTAGAGATGGAGTGATATATTAGTTGTTGCTTGAATAGCAGGATATGAATTTAAATGTGCACAGGCAGCCTCAAAAGTAGAAGACATGACAAAGTGTGGTACATAAAGCCAAATGCTTCTCAGGCTCTTATTCCCGGTAAGCGTATAATCAGAGTTTTGCCCAGGTCGGCTGTTGAGTGATTCTGATTGGCTGCCTGATTGGATGAGTGACCTTTGACCTGTGTTGCGTGATGTTTTTTTTATTGATAATGCGCAATTAACAAAGGCCAACATGTGTTTGAGGCTTTTTGTTGGTTTGTTTCAGTTTTGTTACTCAGTTTTACTTCTTTGATGATATTTACTGAGCTTTAGCGCTTAATGAACTACGATCTGAGTCCACTGTGACTGAAAATATAAGGGAGATTTGATTTTTTTTTAATAAGCTTCTTATGCTAACCGTTAAATGATCCAAATAAATAAGGCATATATTGAAAGCTATCCTCTGAAGGTACTGAATGAATTGAAATGTTGAGATGACATGATTGCTGCTGAAATGTGCTTAATGTCCAGTTTAATTACCACGGCTATTTCCTCAAAAAGTCTAAATTATGCAGTGATTATGGGGGACAAACAGTCATGTTTGTTCTGAGCTCCTGGAATAATCGTGTTTATATAATTTAGCTCAGAGAAAATGATGATAAAATCTTGGCAGAATGTAGTTCAAGCCATGATGGTCTTCCATGTCTTTAGCAAACAATAAGACTCTTTTGGTTTGTAAAGCTTTTAGTTATTTTCAACAGTTGAGATTTGAAATGAAACTCAATGTTAAATTCAAGAAATCAGCTGTCAGTTACAGGTAGACGACATGCTCAGTTGCAGTTGGTTTGGTTGTCAGTAGTCAGGTTTGTTGGTGTGTGAGTTTGGATTATAAACCAGCCACAGATGTGGTTTTACTGTTGTTAACACACCAGTTTGTGAACTCTGTAAGCAACAGGGCCGTTTCTTTTTAGACAGAAGATGTGCTTGTGCTTTCTCTTTTTCCTCTTTCTTTTTCTCCGTCTTTCTCTCACTCTCTTTGTGCGAGCATGCGTGCGTGCGTGTGTGTGCGTGTGTGTATGTGTGAGTGTGTGTGTGTGTGTGTTCGGGTGCAGGAGAAGAGAAGTTGTACTGAAGGCTAATCAGCCTCACAGCTCCTCTTCTTCCTCCCAATCACACCACCTCCTCCCCCCCTCCCCCACTTTGGAACCTGTTAGCGTGCATGCCTAATTGTGTTGCTGCTCTGTTTGGTTGGGTTTGGTGTTCAGTGCTATGCCGTGCTGTTCTGCACCATGTTGTACTGCTCTGTGCTGTGCTGTGCTGTTTGATTCCTTGCTGTGCTGTTTGATTCCTTGCTGTGCTGTGTCCGTGCCCCCCCGATATGTGAAAAGGGCTCAGTTAAGTCCTACCAGTGGTAGCCAATGCAGAGATCCTCGCTCCTTCCGCTCTGTCACTCACTGGTAAAATTAAGTTTCCCACCCTGGGTAATTACAAAATATCTAACATTTTTCTTATTAAACAAATGGAAAGACCAGAATCTTATTGCATGACATTATAACTATGGTGATATGTCTGCAAATAGGTGTCACAAGATACAATTAAACTTTTTAATGAAACTCAAAAAGTGAGGTCTGTAGATAACGCTTCAATCCATGAACATTAAACCATTATATGGCCTAAAGTTAGGATTCACACTTCTAATCAGGCAGAAACTGCAGTAAACCAATCACTGACTGGGGCTTTATGATCCCATTAACCAACCTCCTTTGTCTCCCCCTCTTTTCATTCTCCCTCTCATCCATTTTTCTTCCTTCCTTCCCTTTCTTTTTCATCATAAGCCCCTTTTTACACATGAAACTGACAACCTTTATAGGGTTTATATACGCCAGTGAGGTTGTAGAGTTTGTAATTCCTCTGTATTTTGTCCCTGCATGACACGATCATTGCATATAAACTGCTTGCATATGACTTTTTGCTATGCTCAGTTTTATTTCTGCGATCTTTGCGTGGTAACGCAGTTGAAAGCGCAGCGTGATTTGATTGCCCCAGGTAATTTTAACGCATACATTTACAATTTTTACATTACCTTTTCACGATGTCCACTTCACACGTTAATGTTCTTGGATGTCGTAACGACCCACAAAGACATGAACTCTTTTTCTTTTTAAATCCACCTTAGTGTCTGTAAGGAAGCTGTGACATTTTTCATGCCTCCCCCGGGGAAATTTTTATCACTTTTATTTTCTCTGGCACTGTGGCTAAAAATTTATGATACTCTTACAAAGTCCTGAATTGGCAAATTATCTAAGCTTTTTGCTCTGACACTTGAGATCAAGTTACAAACGTGATAAATTACTAGAACATTAAGGGCTAAGAGATCAATGTGGGAATGGGCCGACAGTCAGTTGCATCCAGTTGACAGAGGCAGGAAGGAGATGTCCTGCAAGCAAAGGGAAAAGGTTTTTTTTTTTTTTTTTTTTTTTTTAAGTTAATTTCAAACAATTGTTGGAGCATCTATTAACAAAACTTTGCATGTAAAGTAATTAAATGATGATCTTATTCTCTCCCTCCCTCTGTCTTTCTCTTGTCTCCCCTCCTTTCCCTCTGTCTTTCCACGTTTCCTTCCCTACTTTTCTTTTCTGTCTCAATCTGTCTCTTTCTGTCCCTGGATACCCCCCCCCCCACCTCACCCCCCTTTTTTTTCTATTCCTCTCTCTCCTGCCCACTATTTTCTTTATCCTTTAACACTTCCCTCCTACCCTGCCAGCATAAGCAACGCTGCCCCGTGTTGGAGGAGCAGCTGGTGGACCTGGTGGTCTACGCCATGGAGCGCTCGGAGACCGAGGAACACTTTGACGCAGACATTGGAGGAACTAGCCAGTTGCTGTGGCAGCACCTCTCCTCCCAGCTCATCTTCTTTGTGTTGTTTCAGTTTGCCAGCTTCCCACACATGGTGCTGTCGTTGCATCAGAAGGTAAGGGGGAAAGTGATAAGAGGTGTAAGGGTGAGCTGATAATCCCGCTAATGGATTGGAGTGCAGTGATGCAGATCGAAAACACAAGAAAATATGTATCTACCACGCCACTTGAAGAGATGGTCTTTTGATATCATTGTTCCTGCTAAAACATAAATTAAATGGATGTATAAAACATGAAACAAACCACACGCAAATCAAACAGCTAGACCGATAAATCAGATAATGTTGGTGTATATGTCAGTTGATAAGTAGAAATTGCCAAACTAGATGTGAGGTAATTTAGAAACGGTGCACCTGTTACTTAGTTTGTTCACCAGAGAGCAGAGACAGGTTGGTTTTTCAACTGTAAATGGTCCTGCTGCAGAGCAATAGTAACATAAAGTAGGAAGCTGGTACTAAAAAGACTAACTTTGAAATGTAACCATTTGATTTGACTAAGTCGGACTGCTGAAATCTTAAATTAGCTTTTGCTGAACTTTGGAATACATTTTTACATAGATTGAGCAAAGACTGTGGATTTTGTCCCCATCACTTACTGTACAGGCTTTAAAGAGGGGATCTTTTTTGGGGGCCAGTATGAACAGGAGAGCAAAAACTCTTTCAATATATGTATATGCATGAGAGTTTTGTTTTATGACAGACTTGGAAAAAACGTGTACCTACCTTTTTTATTGTGAACTATCAGCACCAGGAAATGTTTTGTTTGCATTAGCATTAACTTAATACAGCTTGGATTCGAAGAGCGTGAAGAGTCAACAGTGAGGCTGATAACAATGAGATAAGACTACTAACTGTAACACTGGATTACAAACATGCATTGTTTCCTGTGAATCCCTCATGTGTAGGTAGGGAATTTGAATCTCTCTCTCTCTCTCTATTTCTAGCTTGCAGGTAGAGGTCTTATTAAAGGGAGAGACCACCTGATGTGGGTCTTGCTGCAGTTCATATCAGGAAGCATTCAGAAGAACGCCTTAGCCGACTTCCTGCCTGTCATGAAGCTCTTTGACCTGCTGTACCCAGAAAAAGAGGTACATGACCGCCAAGACGTTATTTTGGTGTATTCAAAATGTTTATTATGGTTATTTTTTATCAATGGCAGTGGTATCAACATAGTTTCATTTCATTTCTGTAAATGTTTCCTACATTCATTGAAATTGTGCTTGTTTCAGCAGTTGCAGTACTAGTAGTGTTATTATTGGGCTGGTGGTGGTCAATTAAAGCTCTGAAGGTAACATCATCAGATTTATCCGTGTTTTCTCTTCCACTTCAGTGCATTCCAGTTCCTGACATTAACAAGCCCCAGTCGACTCATTCCTTCGCCATGACGTGCATCTGGATCCACCTGAACCGCAAAGCTCAGAACGACAACTCTAAACTACAAATACCCATACCGCACTCTCTGAAACTACACCACGAGTATGTATCTTTTTAAAACATTGTGTCCTGAAATATGTATTTACTTCAATAAATTCCTCAAATCTCTACACCTCCATAACTGTACCTTCTTCCCTTCCTCTTCTCTCTTAGGTTTCTCCAGCAGTCGTTGCGTAACAAGACCCTGGGCATGTCCGACTATAAGATCGCCCTGCTCTGTAATGCCTACAGCACCAACTCTGAGTGCTTCACACTGCCGATGGGCGTCCTGGTAGAGACCATCTACGGAAACGGAAATATGAGGATCAACCTGCCCGGCACCAACTGTATGGCATCAGGATCTGTCACCCCGCTACCCATGAACCTGCTGGACTCACTCACTGTACATGCGAAGATGAGGTGGGAGGAACAAATGGAAGATAAAAATCAGATGCTTTTTAATGTTTAGAAGGATATATGATGCATCAGACACATCATTTCTTAAATCAATTGTTCCTGCCTTCTTTTGCTTCTTTCTGTCTGTCCAGTTTGATCCATAGTATCGCCACGCGGGTCATAAAGTTGGCCCATGCTAAATCCAGCATCGCCCTGGCCCCTGCGCTGGTCGAAACATACAGCAGACTGTTGGTCTACATGGAGATCGAGTCCTTGGGCATCAAAGGATTCATCAGTGAGTCACAAAAACATTTTATTTCACTGAAAATATCTACTGTGTTGAAAAGTAGTCAGATACAAAAGGGACAAAGTGTGTTTTTTTCTTTTCTTTTTAATTCCTCATTTCAGAATCAGATCATTATGTTCCTCAGAGGATAATAGTCGTCTCGCACGCAAGAAGAACAGATTAACAAGCAGGGTGAGGAGGAAGAAAGCAGGAAAAAGATTTGATCAACCTCAGTGTGTTGTATACAGTTTCATAGCTTTAATCAGGGTAAAGCAGGCTAACAGACACGCTTATAAGATCAAATAGACTGAATTAAATACAAAGACATATTTAATGAGGCATCAAAGCTTCAGCAACAAAATAGTCAAACAGCAGATGAATTATTTATGAAAAGCTTTACATATAATAATTGGGGTTGTTATATGTGGGGGCATATGACAGCGACTCATCAGCCACACACTTCTCCGTTCTCTGTTAAAGAGCGGCTGAGATTGACACTAAAATGAGAATTGCTTGTCCACCTTAAATGTCAGTCCACCTTAAGTGAGCCTGGTCAAGTTAAGCTAACGCGTTGTTGCTAACTTCGGGGCTAACCCCCTTCGATAGATGACTGTTTTCTTGAGGAGCTGCAGCATTTATTAACTGACACACAGCCTGTACTGTACTTTTAATGCCAGATTGACAACTTACTGCTAAACTTTTCCACTGCTCCGCTCGCGTTCACATCATGTGTCTGCCGCTCGCCCTCTGCGCTCGCGCAACTACACGCGCACATTTACACACACATACACACACACACACACGCGCGCGCGCTACCTTATTCCTTAACGGAGCAACGCTACTCTTGCAAAAACACATAGATGTCCTTTGAAGAACGAAGAGAGTGAGAATGAATGAATGAATGAATGAATAAAGGGGAAACACTGTATTTAGAGTCTTGTTAATTTAAATTGAAGTTAGTTTGCCTTGATGATGACATTTGGTCCCAGAGTGCAGTGGACATAGATTAATGTGCATATTTTATACATTATTAATGAACTCAGAGGTCATTATTTCAGTGAAATTTAAGGAAGCAGCAAGTTAATCACAGTTACGCCATTAAGTTTTTAAATAATTAACATTCTTAATCTCGAAGCATGAACATCATTACAAAAAAAAAAGAAATATCTGTCTCTCTAAAAAGAATTTGTATTCAGTCATCACTGCTCGTCCTCTGGGTTGAGCAGACTGGCTCTGAACATTTGTGTTTAACATTAATTTGTCTCAGACAGAATTTGTCATAATTTTCAAGCAGACACATGCTGATTAATGTGAACGCTTCTTATCTGTTTAGGCCAGTTGTTGCCCAACGTGTTTAAGTCTCACGCTTGGGGAATCCTTCACACGTTACTGGAGATGTTCAGCTACAGGATGCATCACATCCAGCCGCACTACAGAGTCCAGCTACTGAGTCATCTACACAATCTGGCTGCCGTGCCCCAGACCAACCAGAACCAGCTGCATCTATGGTAATGTAGACGCACACTCACATATATCCCGACACACATCAGTTTAAACCAAGATAAGATTAGATTGTTCAAGTAAAAAGGTTGTTGCCTAATGCAACTTATATAAAACAAACAGCTACTCTTTGTTTGTAGTGGACTTCGATTTGAATTAATCATCAGCGCTTTGAAGTGAACTTGAGCTGTGTACAGTAACAACAGGGTGACTCAGGATTTATAATCCTGTTTCATTAATCAGATAAGTTGTTCTTGTACGGCTTTTTGTATCTAGACATTATGTAATACATTATTTAATTGACAAAGTTGTCTTCTTTTGTTAAATAAGAAACATGTTCCAAAAAAGATATGTTTTATATTTCTCTAAGCTATGAATAAAAGTGACCGAAACTCAGTTGTTGTATCTGCACTAGGGCTGCAACGCTAACAATTATTTTTATTATCAATTAATCTGCTGATTATTTTCTCAATTAATCGTTTTGTCTATAAAATGTCAGAAAATAGTGAAAAATAATCCCGTAGAGCTCACGGTGATGTCTTTATATGTCTTGTTTTGTCTGATCAACAGTCAAAATTCCAAAGATATTCAGTTTCCTGTCATGTAAGACACATAAAGGTAGCTAATCCTCAAATCTGAGAACCTCTAACCAGCAAATATTGATGACTAAATTGTTTATTCGATTATGAAAATAGTTGCCGAAATAGATGGCATTTAGAGGCTGATGTATGCATATAGATGACATCACCGTAGTCAAGGACCGACAGAAGAATCGCCTCCACCCCTCTCTGCTTTCAGAATGTAGGAAAACAGGCCGTATTTCTATACAAAAAGCTCAATTTCATCCTCAGTTTATCAATTAAAACTGAAATATGAGCTTTTAAGGTAAGTTTGTCATCTAACCAGATGCCTAAGTACTTATATCTGTGGACTCACTCAATACAGGTTCCATCAATAGTGACTGTTGTAAAAATTTGGAAGGTCTGACGTTTTCCTTTTAGAAAACATGTATGTCAAAACTTGAGTTTCTGTCAATCAACTAATCCATTAATAGACTAATCATTGCAGCTTTACTCCGCTCTAGTATTGAAAAATGTCAAATGAGGTCCAGTAATAACATCAAAACACCACAAACTACAGATTCAGAAAAGGATCAACTCCTTGCTAACACATTATAAACTTATCTCCATGTCTTTGCGTCTCTTTCTTCAGTGTCGAGAGCACAGCTTTGCGTTTGATCACAGCGTTGGGTAGTTCGGAGGTGCAGCCTCAGTTCACTCGCTTCCTCAACGACCCGAAGACGGTTCTGTCGGCCGAGTCTGAAGAGCTGAACCGAGCCCTGATCCTCACCCTGGCCAGAGCCACACACGTCACTGGTAAATGGATTTACCTTAGTTTTCTCTTCTCTTAAGGTCCTAGATGCTTCTAAAGGTCTTTTTCTTTCATGCTTCATCCGGTGTCTTCCTGATCTCTCACTTTTCTGTTCCTATATTCTCTTAAATATATTTTTTAAGTTGTTATGGTCACCTGTTTTGTCTCTGTTTGCAGATTTTTTCACAGGGTCCGACTCCATCCACGGGACTTGGTGTAAAGACATTCTCCAGACCATCATGGCCTTCACACCTCATAACTGGGCTTCACACACCCTGTCCTGCTTCCCTGCTCCACTACAGGTGCACAAAGGGTCACTTTTGCATGGATGAAAATGGGGAAAATGAAAAACTTATTTTATTCTCACTCAATCCACATTCTTCCCACCTCTCTACCTCTTTCTCTCAGGCGTTCTTCAAACAGAACAACGTTCCTCAGGAGTCCCGTTTCAACCTGAAGAAGAACGTGGAAGAAGAGTACAGGAAGTGGAAGTCCATGGCCAATGAGAACGACATCATTACCCACTTCTCCATGCAGGGCTCACCCCCTCTCTTCCTCTGTCTGCTGTGGAAGATGCTGCTAGAGACGGACCACATTAACCAGATAGGCTTCAGGTCTGGTGCCACCATTTAAATTATGTCTAACTTAGAACCAACTGCTAACTGCTGCCAATTGATGAGCTCACCATAAACTGATTTTGCGTCCCTCAGGGTCTTGGAGCGTATCGGGGCTCGCGCACTGGTGGCTCACGTGCGCACATTTGCCGACTTCCTCGTCTATGAGTTCTCGACTTCAGCCGGTGGACAGCAGCTCAACAAGTGCATCGAAATACTCAACGACATGGTCTGGAAATACAACATCGTCACCCTGGACAGACTCATCCTGTGTCTGGTGAGGACAGATATACATACAGAGAAATATACGGTTATTTAGTGTATAACTTCTCCTGTAAATATGACAATGTGGCATGTTGCTCCTCTCTCCTACCTCCAGGCGATGCGTAGCCATGAGGGCAATGAGGCACAGGTGTGTTACTTCATAATCCAGCTGCTGCTGCTAAAGCCCAACGACTTCAGGAACCGAGTCAACGATTTTGTCAAGGAGAATGCTCCTGAGCACTGGCTGCAGAGTGACTGGCACAACAAGCACATGAGCTACCACAAGGTACACATTAAACACAAACACACAAGTGATGTTTTGTTGTCTTTAGATGTTAAAAAAGTTACACCACGGACAAATTTAAAAGTTATGTTCTACTTTATCTGTGTTTAGATACATATAGCTCCTAGAGAAGGGACACACCGCAGGTTTGGAGATAATAAATCTATGTTCTTATGTTTAAAAATTAAATATTTACTTGTCGTTCCCCTACCAGAAATACCCAGAGAAGTTGTACTTTGAGGGTCTTGCAGACCAAGTCAACCCTCCCATGCAGCTCCAGCATCAGTACCTGCCCATTTACTTCGGCAACGTGTGTCTGCGCTTCCTTCCTGTCTTTGACATCGTCATCCACCGCTTCCTGGAGCTCCTTCCTGTCTCCAAGTCGTTGGAAACACTGCTGGATCATCTGGGAGGGCTGTACAAGTTCCACGGTGAGTAATGTCTGCAAATGTAAGGAATACAGACAAGAATACTGCACATGTTTGTAAAGAGGGGTTTAAGGGTTCATCTCCAGGGATGTGAATGCAGTTTATAAGCCATTGTTTTGTATTTACTGTTGTGTTTGTGTGCAGACCGTCCAGTGACCTACCTCTACAACACCCTTCACTACTACGAGCGACACCTGAGAGACAGAACCAACCTGAAGAGAAAACTGGTGCATGCCATCATGTCTTCGTTGAAGGTAGGCAGAGCGAGATGAAGGAAGAAAGGAAAAAACAAACACCCATTTTTTTATTATTTTTTTTAAACTGGCACCAGTTCGTAGTTTGAAATGGATTTATTTTTCTTTATTGAACAGGACAACCGAACCCCAGGTTGGTGCCTTAGTGAAACGTATCTGAAGTTTGGCATGAACCCCAGAGAAGACAACGTGTGGATCCCTGACGACACCTACTACTGCAAGCTGATTGGACGTCTGGTGGACAATATCCTTTTATTTATCTTTCTCTCTTTGTAGATGGATCCATCACTGCTCTCTAACTGACTCTCCTGGTGGCAAATAAAGGATAATGGGCCTTTGGGGTACTTAAACAATATATTGCTGATAGTACTAGTCTCCCCCAATGCTTCTTAACTTTAAACGCCGATGCTAATTACTTTAACTTCTGCAGTAAAGTCAGTCCCGGTTCATTTATTGCAGCCAATGTAGCTCTCACAATAGAGAAGGTGGAATCTGTTCTAGTGGCTCATGGACTGACAAACATACAGAATATAAGCATCTAATCACTTCCTTGTGCCGTGACTTTCACCCTCCTTAACCCTCTCTCACCCATGGCGGGAAAGTCACCTGGCCCGTTCCCCAACTGTGACTGGAGGTTCAACGAGTTCCCCAACCCTGCAGCGCACGCCCTACACGTCACCTGCGTGGAGCTGATGGCTTTGGCCGTGCCGGGAAAAGATGTCGGCAACGCTCTGCTCAATGTGGTGCTAAAGAGGTACGATAGAAAAAACATCTTTTAAAGAGTTTAAAGCTCTGATTTTTTTAAAGAAGAATGGCAGTGAAACTATGCTTTTTGTAATGATACAGATTATTTTGAGCACTTTGATTGTGCGCTCTGATGATGTGTGTGGGTTGCAGTCCATTAAAGTATGAATCACTGTTCTCCCTTTACCTTTTAGCCAACCTCTTGTTCCCAGAGAGAATATCACAGCCTGGATGAACGCCATTGGACTTGTCATCACTGCACTGCCTGTAAGAGAAATGCCACACACTCACAAAAGATCATCCCAGTCCTTCATTTTATGATGAATTCACATCTTCTTTGAACATTTGCTCAATATGGCCACCTCCGCTCTCCTCTTCTAGGAACCCTACTGGATCGTTCTCCACGACCGCATCGTGTCTGTGATTGGATCTCCGGCGCTGACGTCAGAGACGGAGTGGGCCGGCTATCCCTTTGCCTTGCTGGACTTCACAGCCTGCCACCAGAGCTACAGCGAAATGAACTGCAGTTATGTGCTAGCGTTAGCACACGCTGTCTGGCATCACTCATCCATCGGACAGCTGTCTCTGATTCCCAAGTGAGGAAGTCTTTCTCATTCTCTGTCTTCTTACTCTTCTCTCTGTCTTCATGTTTCTCTTTTCCTTCTGTTTTTATGTCACTAGTCCTCCCACATTTGTTTATGAAACTGTGTGTGTTTGTGTAGATTTCTGTCAGAAACACTGAAGCCCATCGTCCAGACAGAGTTCCAGTTACTCTACGTGTATCACCTGGTCGGGCCGTTCCTGCAGCGCTTCCAGCAGGAGAGGACACGATGCATGTTGGAGGTAAAGATACAAGTTTGCAATTTCAATAGTTTTGAAAAACTTTTTGTCATTTTGTCTGTGGTTATTAAATACATATTGTTTTCCTCTTTATGTGTATTTCAGATCGGCGTGGCCTTCTACGAGATGCTCCAGGCGGTGGACCAACACTGTCAACATCTTAGCTACATGGACCCAATCTGTGACTTCCTCTACCACATCAAATACATGTACACTGGAGATAGTGTGAAGGAGCAGGTGAGCCTTTCTGTGTGTGCGTGTGTTTGTGTGTGTGTGTGTTTTAAATAGAAAATTAATCATCAACTTGAAAGCACATAACCAGTTTTATTACTTTGATAGGTTGTCATTATAGCTTTCTGTTTCAAAAGAACAGTAGACAGTCATAAAGGTAAGAGAAGCACACAAAATAAAAAAAAATAAAAAAGAGGGAACTGATTAAAAATACTAAAACTGGAGACCTTCATCATCCAAACATCACGTAAGGTTACATCCGTGAACTCGCTGCTCTTCGGGAGACAGTTTTTGTTTCAATTTTCCGTATTTAGTTTGAGTCTGTCACCTTCTGTGCTGCAAGACGACTCACCACCGGTGTCCAGACCTGACAGCAGAGTTAATTAGAGGAGATGAAACTAGCTGCACTTTGTGCTCGAGGCCAAGATGAGTGTACTTTTAATGGGAATGTCATTGATTTTTTATGGACAAAGCTGCTATTGGCTTATAGAACGAGGCTCTAGTTATACGTGTTGTTGTTGAGTGCTGTGATTCACAACAATCGAGTATGTAACATAAATGAATATGGTACGTGCTGAACTGGTAATTACACTGTACCTTAATTTGATTTAGTCAGTCAGAGAATCAGTTTAAACCAAAACAACCTCAAACAGAATCATTTTGTTGTTTTTCCTAAACTGTTCCATTACAGTCTCTCCCTAACTCAACCCTCATATGATTATTGATATATTATTCTTCCCTATCTTGCCAATCCATCCATCCGTCTACATCTGTGTGTGTTCATTTTCTCTTCCTCCTTTTCTCTCTAGGTGGAGAAAATCATCATGACTCTGCGTCCGGCCATGAAGCTGCGTCTGCGCTTCATCACGCACACCAGCAAGATAGAGACTTCATCATCAGCTGCCGCTGCCGCCGCCGCCGCCGCCGCTGCCGCCGCCTCCTCCTCCTCCTCCTCCTCCTCCGCCCCCACAGCCTCCTCCTCCACCCCTCAGCCCTCCTCGTCCTCCTCCTCTTCACTCTCGTCCTCCGCCGCCGCTGCCTCGCCCTCCTCCACGCAGCACACACACACACCTATGTAGGCGGTAAACGCAAACAGACGGAGGTGCAATCATGACAGTGGACGGTTCACACACACACACACACACACAAAACCAGACGTACTTTCAGAAACATTTTTGTGATTAGTTGTTTTCTTGACTTGGATTTTGCTCGAAATATAAATGTTGATTGTACTTTCACAAACTAGAACCCCGGAGGGCTGATTGTGTTTCCTGAGCATGAGTCTTGTTCATAAGTGCATATAAACATCCTTTTTCCCAGAATCTCAACTCACAAAATAATAAATCCAGGCTGATTTTGTTGTCAGAGAATATTAAAATGAATTACTTCGACCTGACACAGAGGTACCAATATATGAAGCGTCTTCAGCAAAAAGTCTAGTGAATTATCAGGTCTGGTATCTATCAGACAGCAGCTCTGTCAGCAGTCAGGTGTCTTAAGGAGAATCCCATAATGTAGCTTATTTCTGTTATTGTCATGACATTTTTATTTTTCTGTTTGTAGTCAATTTTTTATATTGTATATTATTATTATTACTTCATTAAAAAAAAGATTTTGGTATCCCGGGTTCAGCTTTTTTATTGATGGTTCCTCCTTACTAAGCACGAGTAAGCAACAGGAAATTACAGAAAATAAGTCCCAGGATCATGTTTCAAGTTTAATGATTTTGTGTGGTTTCACAGTTTATCCCATTTTTGTCTTCATTGTTTCCAAATGAAGTTTGTCTTTTCTTGGCCTGTAATGTCTTTTTTTTTTTTTTTTGCCCTGGACTCATGATAACTTTAGCCTGCTGTCGGACTGGGTGTGAACATCACAATGGCTCTGCCTGGCCAGTTAGCTGTCATCTGTCACACTCTGGTGAAACCACTTTTCTTCAGTTGAGTCAGCATGACCCAGACAACCCAGTTTATAATCTACTTTGTCATAAAACAATCTTACATTGTAGCCTGACACCAGTAGGGGGAGTCCAACATTTATGGTTGCCTTCCAGTCAGACGACTCCTCACAGATGTACCTTTTTATTATTGAGTCATAGAGAGAAAGAGACACAGTAGTCATCCTGTAAGCCCTATCAGATTGTTTCCCTGTCTCTGCCATGAGGATATCTGAAAAACATCTGAACAGATATCCATTCAATTTGGTAGAAAGCCCAGCTTTGAGCCAAGAACACTTTAGAATTTGGCAGTTGAATCTGAGATTTTTGCCATTTGACAATTGGCAATGAAACTAATGGTGAGAGAAGGACTTTACTCCAAATCCGAGTGGTATATTTGTTGGGTCAGTGAATCAAATAATTAAAGTGGTGCCTTTGGGTCCTTATAGCGAGCTGGAGAATTGAAGCATTGATGATGGTTTGGTGTAATAGTGACTCAGTCAGTATCCAGACTTGCCTAGAAGGCTGTTTTCACATCCGTCTGCTAAAAGTGGAAAGTTTTTCTGTGCTCACCTTAGATCTGAGTTGAAGAGTTGTGTAGCCATGAGCAAGATTTGTGACATAATAACAATTTGGTCCAGGTCCAGTATGCAACTTACCCAAGAGCGATGTGGAAACTTGAAGCCACCAGTGCACAAACACTGAGAATGGACTTAACAGTGAAGTAGGAGACAACTTTTGTCCAACAGTTAAACTTTTGAAATGAAAAATAATTGCATATTCATAGATTCTGGATTTTTCAGTGAGGGAGGAGTAGTTATCAGCTGATATAGATTGAACATCATACCCGCTGCCTCTTTATGCCTTGCTGTTACACAAGAAACAGTGCGCTGTCACGGCCAAATGGAGCAGCAGTGATGTCACAGTGTACTGACCCCCCCCCCTCCGTCCCCTCCTCAGAGTACACTTTTACCTCACTGAAGCAAGGCGAGAAGTTCAACCCCTGGAGGTCGGTAAAAATATGATTTGTGGCTGATGTTAAGTTGCTCTGTAAGTTCTTCCAACAATCATAAATCATGTTTACAATGTTTTCTCACGTGGAAAGATTAGGTTTGTTTCACAGCAGCTCAGAGCCAGGATGACTCATTTTCCGGTTTCGTTCAAGCAAATGTCTTCACGCCTCCTATCCTTATCACACCTCACCTTGGAAAAATCCTTAGTGAGGCTGAAGTCTAACTCTGCTGAAGGTTGCTCTTATTCTCCTCAACATTTGAATCCTGATGAAATGCTTAGCTCACATAGAGGAAGAAAACAATAAGGTTATGACCAGTAATCAATCAGTCCTGTTTTACCCACTCCCAATTACATTACATCTTCATCAGGTCAGCTGTAATTGAATTACATGAACATTATGCAAGCTGTTAACTAATTACATTAGAGACCTGAGCATCTCTTGTGATTTCCATCGTGACGACGGTGCAAATTCAGGTCTTAGTTGTCCTTGCTTGTGTCTTGAGGGGAGAGCATGTTGAGATATATTGATTTTAGTTTTCCAGACATGACACATCATTATTCCTCTTCATTAAAGTTTAATTTATACCAGGTCATCCGTGACTTAATCACATCACAACTAATGTCATGTAGGACTACTTAGGGCGTTTAATTATTCTTTATGTGTGTATGCGTTTGTGTACGTATGAGTCATCACATGACCTCGCAAGGCCTGTGAGATGTAGGTCAGAGTGTGTGCTGTTGGGCCTGTGACTTACCCATTAAACTCTGTGGCCCTAAATTAAATGTGGCAACATGTAGCCCTGTGGATTCACAGGGAGTTTCATATCGCAGTCTGGTTGAGTAAAGCTTTCCTTACATATGTGTGTTGCTGTTTCAGCTCTGCTGGCGTTGCGTGGGAAGCCCCGGTTTAAATTTAGCACGGCGGCATATAGGCTCATGAGCTGTACACGGACCAGTATGCAGCGTCAGTGCGTCATCTTGGATCGATTCCAGATTCACAAATCACTTCTGCTCTGCTCCTATAACTTGAACCTCCTCATTTAGAGTTGTGGTTCAAATTTCAGCAACAGATACGCTCTTAATTTAATTGTTATCTGTGTTTTCCACTATCGATTTTACTTAGAAACAACTAAATACATGTCAGGAACATATACAGTACATAAAAGTCCACACCCATCATCCCAGCTAACCATCATAAAAAATTTAAAAGCATCAGCTCCGTCTGCTTCAGTGGAGCTGCTCGGTGACTAGCAGGTCAGACTGCAGTTGTACTGAGCAGCTGCCAGGTGATAATATGTGTATCTGTGTAGCAGTGTAGTCAGAGCAGAGTTCACAGTGAAACTTCCCTGAATAAATAAAGTGTATTTATTGTTTGTACATTAGATATAGTCTAGTAAGGAAAAATATAGTAATTTGCCATATCACATCAAGCCAAACATGCAGGATTGAAAGTTGTGCAATCAGGACAACATCATACTTGGCATTTATGTATTTTTTAGTTGCACTAGCAGCATGGCAGTGTCACTCCACCACTTTGGTCCAGACTGAAATATCTCAAACACTATCGGATGGATTGTCATGAAATTTTCTGCAGATGTTCATCGTCTGCACACGATTAATCCTAATGTCTTTTTCCTCAAGCACCAATCATGAGGTTGACATTTGTGGTTCAGGCTGAAATATCTTAACGATATTGGGTGGATCGGCTGTGAAATTTGCCAAAGGTATTCAAGGCTCCTAGAGGAAAAAATGTATTGTGATTTCCTGACTTTTAATCAGGTAAGCATTTCATTTTGGTCCAATACTTTGATTTATGACCATATACCTGCAAAACATATGACATCCCCCTCAGCTGTACTTTGTGTTGCATTCACAGAGGTACAGTTTTAAAAGTGGCAGTTCAAAAGCCTCAGTTACACTTAGTGGTGAAATGTTTCCTTGTAAACAGAGATTGTTTCTTTGCTCTTTTTTGTTTCTCTCTCTCTCTCTCTCTCTCACACACACACACACACACACACACACACAAACACAATAAGCCACGCCGCCTTGTAAACTCAGTGCCGTAGTCACAAACAGTCTTCCCTCCGTCCTTCTTTCACATTCAGTTACTGCTAAATGGGAAGGTCTGAGCTAAACACACATGCACAAACACAGACACAGAGCACTCCATTTCATCATCTGCGGTTGCCATGGTGACCGGGTGCATTTGGGGGGAAGTGAGTGTGTCCCTGGTGTTTGCCTGCTTCTCTGATTTGAAATGTGTGTGTGTTTGTGTGTGTGAGAAGATCTTCTAACCTTATCGTTCTGAATCTTGTCTGACGATCTTATTTCTTTGACAAGGAGCAGAGAGGAGTGATGAAGGGAAGAACAGAGGTGAGAAGTGAAGGGAAGAGGAGCAGAGAGGAGAGTGATAGATTGACAGAAATGAAAGAAGAAGGTGTTGGGTGTTCCATGTTGGAAATGCACTTAAATCTGAGAAGAAATCAGATTAAGATGCAGGGATTCATCCTCAAATTAAGTATATGTGTTTGTTTATTTGTAGAATGCCGGATGGAGTCTTATGATACCAGAGAGGAAGCAATTACTGACGTAATTAACATTAACAACACAGTATCTCACTGTGGAGGACAGACACAGGAGAAAAAGAACATCAAGTTGTTCAACAAGTTTCACTAAACTCACATGAAATATGTAACAGTGAATTGTGATTGTTCTGATTGTGTGTGAATGGGCCAAATTGATTGATTAATCAAGCCATATAAAATTAAATGATTAAGTAAAAATTAAATTAAATGCATTAATTAAATAATTTAATTAGTTGAATGAAATGATTACATCTAATCAAATAATTCAAGAAATGTAAATTAGATGACACATAACTATTATATAATATAAAGTAAACAGTTACATTTAAATGGTTCATGTTACCTGTAAGGCTCCCAAATATCTATGGATTATAAATGAATATAAAAGGGATTTTGATCATTTTATTCTGGGGAGAATAAAGACTCTTTATCTTACAGCAGTCATGTTACCAGACGCTGATCCTAATATATATAAAACAAAATCAATCAATGAAGATTTTAAGTAATTGCAGGAAAAAAATAGACTTTATCTAATAACAACCTCAGCTTACAGTAGTCTTGTTTGTTACATATTGTACTGAACGGCAAAGGAACACTGTGTAATGTGTCTATAACTCAGTCCAGTCACATGAAAATATTACAAATATTCTTTTTCTAACTGGACTATTACAGATTCCATTAGACTATTTTTCACTGTGGAAACACTGAATATGCAAAGCAGCGACAGAAATCTGTCATTTGTGACAAATGCACTTTGCAGCTGTTCGCTAGTTTAAACCGTTTTCTGCTCTGCGGATCACTGATTGCCACCAGCGTGTCTCAAGCTGATTAGAGCTGCTGCTGCTGCTTTCCAAAACGTCAAAATCATTACATAGAGAATACCTTTCTGCAGTTTACAGTCCCGGGTTGCTGCTGGAAAAACTGTACATTAAATCAAATCTGAAGGAAAACCAGAGAAGGCCTAAACTTGTCTGTCTGTCCATACACTTTACACTGGCAGAATAAATTATTTTTCAGGTAGATCTACAAACAGTAAGTGACATTTTACTTTCTTTAAAGAGGAACTTCACCACTGTGAATATGATGATTTCTTAAAACTAGGTCACCTATGTAGTAGAAATGTGCAATTATTTTTTAAATTGATGCCCTATGACAGGATAAAACTGAGAAAAAGGCTGTAGATTCTCCATATCACTCTAAAGGGCAAATCCTACAACAACCAAAATGCATTGCGTGCAGTCCCATCCAAATCTACCGATGGTGTGTTTGCAATGAAGACGTTTCCCAGCAGAGCGGCTGGTTAGTAGAGACAAGTTAGCATGAGCAGCGTTATATCTCTTTACTGAGGCTTATTTTCATTTACAAAATGTTTTTCCTCGTCAAGTCAAGTTATATCGTACCGGTGTGCAAGAATCATAACGGCACACTGGAGCTAGTTATGCAGATCATTGCAAATTTACCGAGAGCTGCACACAAGCCAGAATGCTGCCAGCGGACAGTCAAATAACCTCAGTCTGCAGTCTCAAATTCAACTCGGTTTGGGAAACAAATATGGACGGAGGGGTGTAAAACTGCAACCAAATGCTCTTTCTTTTATCGCTATGGACGACAAGGAACTGAGAGCTAATTTTGCTCAAGCTGGATGCAGCTGCATAAGCTACAGATAACACACAGTCGCTGATGTGCTGTTCTGTATTCAGCGTTGGCAAAGTCTGATATGATATTCTGTGAGAAAACAGAGTCAGGTTTACCAAAGTTTTCAGTTCTGTCTCTGTTCTTTCTGCTGATCCTCACCCGTCATCGAGTGATGCTGCAAAACCTCTCCGGCTGCGGCTGTAACACAGCTCCAGTGGTCGCTTTCTAACCCTTTCCACAGCATGATATTTGGCCTCATAACTTACAACAGTAGCGCCACATCTTTGATACAACATAGTAAAGCTTTAAATTCACATTGAAGTCGTCCCACCTGCTCAGCAGCATGTGTGTGTGTGGCAAGACGGTAGCAAACAGTGAGATCTTCATCAGTGATGATTAAGGTTCTGTTGCTAGGTGAAGTTCTAGGTTAATACAGCTGCTGCTCAAGGACGAACTGAACATTTTGAACAATGGAAATTGCTCAGAGAAGATTAGACAGAATAAATCAGTGTGACATGAAATATCTACGACACAAAACAAAACAAAATCTGCATCTCCTCTGTGTGGAGAGTCTTACTGTCTTTTAGCCACAAACAAAGCCTGAAGTTACAGTATTTCACAGGCTGAGTGGGGTGTATTTGTCTTTTCAGAAGAGTTTTTGCGTCTGTTGGAGCCTCAGTGCAGCTGGTGTGTGTGTGTGTGTGTAGCAGCCTGGACTCTGGTAAACATTTCTTTGTGCGTGCCCTCTGCTCATTTGCGGCTTTGGAAGTTTCTTCTACAGTGTCAACAGTTAGATAGGAGCTGATATTTGCTACAGTAATACTTAGTATGTCTGTGTGCTGCGTGGGTGGGAATGTTTGGGTACATTTGCAATTGTGTGTGTCTCACTAATAAGGACAAAATATTTGAGCAGCTTTTATGGATCTAGAAGATTTGCTGACTTCAGGGACTTTTTTTTTCCCTGATTGAGGCAAAGCAGATCAAATCTTTCATCCCTGTATAAAGTAAACCAAATTTGGTTAAGACTCCATTTGCATAAAAACAGGATCAAACAACATCAAAAATATTTCCTCAGAAATCAGTTTTGTGTTTCGTGAGGGACTGACAACAATGTGTGTTTTTAATTTGTGGTGTTTCTGCTTCTCATTCACACCCACAGACATGCCCGGTCAATAACAGCACACACAATGTGCGGTGACATTTCCCTGCAGTGTAAATTGCAGCGGATATTAACACAGAGTCAACATAAATCTCTATTTGAGGCTGGAAAGACAGATAAGAGGCTGTCAGATACATCTTTGACAGACAATGAGAAGTGAAAATGAACCATCAATAAATCCTCAGCTTCCTCTTTGTTTGTCACCATTTTCCTTTAATGACAAACACACACAAGCAAAATCAAACTTTTTCACCAATTTATTATAAACCTGATATTTTCTGCCCTCCAGACAATGCCATGAAAACGACCAAATAAGATATCGCTGACAGTGTAAATATAATCCTTTTAATTATTCTTTCAGTGTTATCGTGTTTTCGTGATGCAGCCACAGGGAACGTTTCAAAACTCAACCTTGTCGGTGGATTCAGTGCTTGTAGGAAACTCCGACACTCAAGAGCTGTCCGCTGACCTGCAGCTTTTTCCACACAAGAACTGCCAGATTCACATCACATGATTCTCCTCATAGCGTTTGCTTGTAGTGTGTTTCATTCAGTAGGTTTGATTTTCTGACGTCACAGGTCTTGAATGAATCTAGATAGACACTAAAATCTGCCTAGTGGCACCTCTAAAGCTCACTAATTAACTTGTTTAATCTGTACACACAAAAAAGGAAAAACAAGTTTAGCAGGGAGTTATGAAACTTATGAATAATTTCTTCATCCGCTATATACATGCATTGTTTCCTGCTGTGTTGCACATGGCAATTTGAATCTCATGCAGGAAAGGCGATGTAGCCAGTAACAAAGATAAACTACTATATAATTTAATTACAGAATGCAAACATCTCTTTTTCATGGGATTTATTGATATAAGCAAAATATAAGAATATCACTGGACATATCCTGAAGTTGGGGAAGCTAATTAGGCTGTGGCTCAGGATCGGCAGTTCGATCCCCAGCTCTTCCTAACCATGTGTTAAAGTGTCCCTGAGCAAGACACTGAACCCCGAGTTGCTCCCAATGGTCAGGACAGCACCTTGCATGGCAGCTTTGCCACCATTTGTATGTGAGTGGGTGAATAAGAGGCAAAAATTGTAAATCGCTTTGTCCATTAAGGTAGAAAGTCGCTATATAAGTGCAGTCCATCTATCATGTCAAACAGAAAATGTGTGTCTGTCCGTCTGGCTGCATAAAAGAATCGACTGTGTCTAACTGCTTTAAAGTGCTTTAAAGTGACATAAGTCAGTGTGTGCAAAACCCTTTTTTATTCATTCACAGGAAACAAACAACCATCACTGACATTTCTTGGCACACATAAAAACAATTCAACCAAAGTTGACTTCCTTCACACACTCAGTCAGAACCTCCTCCTCCAGTGTTTAACAGTGAGAGCATCTTCACGTCCTCCGTAACAGTTCAGAACAACAGCTCAGACAAAAAGACAAACTCCTGACCCCTCTGTCACCCCGCTCACTCCTTTATTTACTCCTCTACCAGACTACAATGTAGCCTGCTGCCCACTCACACAACATAGTTCAAAAACAGCCTTTTACTGTCTGGAAATTCAACTCATTAAAAATGAAGGCTGCCTGTCAATACTCACATTTGTACTTTGGCCCACTGGTGAGCCTTTTTCACACTTAATTTATTGTGTGTTTATTTATAAAGGACTGCTGATGTGTATTGTGTGTTAGTGTTGGTCCACTGAGTCTGTGAAGAAAAATGAGCTGATTACCAGGCTGCGCGAAGAGCAGACGGCACCAACTGTGTCTGTGTCATCACTAAAGCTGATTGAATCTCCAGGTTGCTTCCACAGAGGAAACATCATTGATGTCTGCTCAGCTCAGAATCGGGATCATTTATCTACATTTACACGCTGCTTTACTTTAATAGTCTTTTTAATTTCTCTCCACTGTTTTACTCTTTTTGTTTCTCTCATGATACAGTTCACATTTCTGTAACTACCACTCTTTTCATGTCGCACTCTCTGCACTTAAGCGTGATTTTGCACACCATGAATCGGTGCTTGTGTTTTAAACCCACCTGACAGCAGGTGTTTATCTCAGCAAATTAACAGAAAATGGTGCTTGAGGTAATTTGGAAAGTGGTATTTCAGTTTGTCAAGCACATTGTTTATTATACTGTGTAGTGTGTGAGGTGACAGTTTATCACAGCAGCAGGCAGCAAATTGTTGTAAATTTGTAGAATTGTAAAATGTAGTAAAAATGTGTGTGAATAGGAGGGACGTGTCTATGCACAGAAGTATTCAGGAAAGTTAATGTCAAAACTTTAAAGAAATATACATATAAAAAAATGTGTGAGCAGCATTTTTATGTTGAGGAAGTTGCACTTAATTGTTACTAATTGGGATAGTTTGATTCTAACGATGCATCCTGTAAGACGATCACATGTTCTATATGTTAAGTCTAAGACTAAGACTTCAGTTTCTTAATACATTGTTTATTTGACAGGTTTTCTCACTTTGCACTCCATTAGTTTTTCTTTGTGTTTACTTCAGCGTTCAAATGTGATTTTAAATTATCATTCCTGAAGAGAGAAATAGTGATAGCTTGGATAAACTGTTTTAAATGTTGTATATAAAAAAAAATTCCAGTGTCACTCTGGCTGTAATTATTCAGCTCAGTAGCTAAACAAATGCAAGTCATGTGCGCTCCTACAAGCGTTAAAATAAGGCCGTAATTTCTGCTTTCCTTGCTGTATGACAGAGAGCGAGCATCGTTTTTCCTAATAGATTCTGTGTATCTGTATGTGGATGAGCGGAGGGAGGCGGGGGGTTTAGCTTGTTCATATTCTAGTCATGCTTGAGTCACCTTGCAGCACAGGCTCTTCACCGCAAATAATTGCTCCCTCTACCTCCCCCTCCCTCTGCATGCCCTTCAATTTCTTAAAATTATTATTGTGATAATTGCCAGCTCTCAGCCCACGGCCTCGGTGAGATGGTCTCTATTTTCAAATTCTATTATTATTAAGATGCATGTGTGTGCGGATTTGGCACTTACTATATGCTGCTGTCGATTGAAATAGGAGGAAAAAGTGAGATCCGTGAGGTGATGAGTATAGTGAGCTGGCCAGAAATAACAAACACACACACACACACACACACACACAGATATGTGTACTCGGTAAGGCAGATGGTGGCATGAACTGAGATGGAAATAGAAAGAGAAAAGAGGGTAAAAAAAGGGAAAAAAAGAAGAAGAGGATATTTGTTCTTCAGAGCAAAAGCAGAGAACAACCCTTTGGGCTTCAGAGAGTTCACAAACACACACACGCACATGCACACACGTACACACACACACACACAGAGCACACACCAGGATCACCGGGCTGTATGTGGACACTGGCCAAGTTTAGCTGCTTTTTTGTTTTGTTTTGTTGTTTTATTCTAAAAATCTCCCCAAAGCTCAATAACAATCACAATAGTGGGTCATCTCAGTGGCTACATACAAAAATACCAGTAAAACAGAAAGAAAACCAGAAATACTAACTAAAATCATACAACTAACTATAAAAACTACAAAACTTAGTATGACTAGTATGCATTATATGCAAATGTCTGAATGTCAGATTGTGTGAAAATTAAAGGGATCCGCCAAAACTGTGGATCCTACATTTCCCATAATGCAACTCAACTGTGTCTGTGTTGGGGCATGTTTGTACTGCAACACAGGCTTTCTGTTAAAAACGTCAAGCTAAAAAACATCATCAGGCTTATTTTCCAGGACTCAAAGATGGCGCCTGTTCACTTGAGTGAAAATTCATTGTAAGCCCAAAAAGTTTTCTAGCTTCTATGTTTTGCGGCCCACTGGATATGGGCAGTAGTGTTTCTCCCGCTGGCCTCGCCCCTTAGTTCCTGCTCGGCCCACAGACTTTACACTGGGATGACGTATCCAGCTCTCTTAACACATCCATATTATTATCTCAGACTTTAGAAATGTCCTTCCAGAGCCACAGAAGACATTATACAACTGTTCTCACAGGCTGAGAATTACTCCTCATATTGTAGTAAACAACAAAGTGACCTGCATGTGTAAAATCGGTGAAATGCCCCCTTTTTTGTGCTTGGACTTCCTCATTTTTCCTGCTTGACTGAACCTAACTGGCTTATTGATCCCAGACTCAGCTTGTTGACATGATAGATATATTGGAGGGGAATGATGATACACAACCGTGGGAAAGAGGTGTAAAGGAGAACTTGTCTGCTGTTCATACTGTGCAGAAAACAAGAAGATGGTATGTTGTTCAAGCTTAAATTGACAGTGAAGGACTTGAAATATTCCCCTAAGTACTTAAGTATATACTCAGACAGTTTTTGCTCTCAAGAAGAAGATATCATCCTCCTGTCACAGGTCCTATAAATATTCAGCACTAGCATTATGGATGATTTCCGTTCATGATGAGACACAGCAGGTATGAGAGACTGACAACTTGCATGAGACGAGCTAATTAGAGTTGGGATAGCAGCTCCCTACATCCATTAGTCTCATATTAATTAAATTAGTATACTGGTGTACATTTCCAGATTAGGGGAACCAATTCAGTATCTACGGTAGTAAACAGTTTTGTGGCCTCAGGCTCAATCAGCCCACTAAATTAAATGAAAGTTATTGAGATATACAATTCTTGATGTTCAAATGAAGACATTTTCCAAGTGGAGAGTGCTCCTGCCACATGAAATCTGTTGTAATTTTGCTGCCAATTCCTCCGTATGACGTTAATTCAGCAGATAAAGGTGTGACTCAGGGACAGCTGAAGATCAAACTCCAAGAGGACGAGTGTAAAATGAGTCAATCATGTTGGACAGGTGATTACAAATGTGCCCTTCACCCATCCATCCACCCATCAGCCCTGTCTCTTCTTGGCAAGCTGTTAATGCTCGGCGAGTAGTTATGAATCACGTTGAATCTGCACCATCACAGCACTATATCACACTGTACAGATCAGCTGATGACTAATCACAGTATCAGCTATGCGGCGTTACTCAGTGCAGTTCAACAGATTCTCACATTAGGAGGGAAGCTGTGAAACAACAGAGCTGGCAGGGTCTCACACCCTGGTGACCTCGTTTTACGAGAGCTCAAACTGACTTCATATATTTAAAGGTAATGTTGATGTTGGAAAGCTAAAATACCAAAAAAAAAAAAAAACAGCAGAGCGTCAGTTCAGTCTCTCTGCTGCCATTGAGACAGATGTGAGGCTTCCTTCACTGCGTCTGCTTTAAACCTCCTGAATGTCAGCAGAGGGAAGAGGAAGGTCATTATCGTTTGTCAAATGTCTCATTATTATGCTGAATTGAAATCATTTCTGCATTAACTCACTGTCCACCCATCTGCCTCCTGCTGTTCGTTAGGAGTCATGACTTTGCTTACAGATGCTTTTAGTCTTTTCTGGCTGATACAGTACGGACTCCACGTGCCGGCAAGAATGATAAGGTGTAATGCAACAGCGACAATCACGCACAGTCTGTCCTGAGACGAGGTCTAATCAGGTAAAGTGAATCATCTGTTTATGAAGGGGCCTTTGTACATTCAGACCTCTGCTCTGATTGAAGTTGAGCAGAATTACTGTGTGTCAACAAAGTCCATATACAATAAAAATTAATAGTGTGTGGTGTAATAGAAGAGTAAAAATTATGTCACCCAAGCAGTCTGTGTCCACCCACACAGTCTTTAAGAGGCCTAATCAGGCACGTGTGTGGGAAGGGCTTCATAGCTTTGCAAAGGTTAACAAAAGAGCACCAAAGGTTCAACTCTTAAAGACTCCAGCTGGCATTTTTTATATAGTTTCTATGTTGCAAGTGCCATAAAAAGCCCAAAAACCGTCTCTTGGTACTTTTTCAACTCGCCCGTCAAGCCCGTTCATTCCTACTGAAGATGTAATTCTTTAAAAACACATCACAAATGTACTTTAATGTTGAAAAAAGGGGTGAATATTTCCCTTTAACAGCTGCACACTGTTGTTTTTAGCAAATGTTACTCAAACAGGAGTAAATAGTGCGTTTGTTGGGGGACTATTTCAGCCACAGATTTGGTGCAACGGTGAGTATTTATGGCAGTAGGAAGGTGTGTGTGGGATTGACTCAAATAAACTACAACACCCATGTTCATAGTAATAAAGCAACATGTCACCCAGTGCAACGCTATGGTTACTGATATGTTTATCATAGTTTATTGACAATGATGGTGTGGCATAGTGGAGTTAAGAGGATTTTACTACAGGCAATACTTGTTAGTAGGATCAATTCATTGCTGTTTTTTGTCTTTTCATGGGATTTTTGCATCTAAATAAGAAAAAATATATAATATTATCAGACTTTTAAAAAAATTTAACATCTTTTGATTTTTTTAGAAGCAGTGGGTTTTAAATTCTTGATGAACATGTTGAAATGTATCATTTGAACTGCTATTATTCACACTGCCAGCATTCAAATACTGTACAATGAAGTTAAGGCTTATAAAACAGTTCTTTTTAAAATAACGCCTGATGAATTTAAAGTCTTGCCTTCCCCCCCCACAAAATGGATATGACATTTTAGAAACAAACCTTTCCATAATAATCGGTGTTTGGCATTTAGGTTTCACGTTTAGAGAAACATAATAACAAATAATAATGCAGTCCTGTTGGACACTGTTCAATAACATTTCTTCATGAGCCTTATAATAGAGTTGAAGTTTGCAATGTATAGCAACCTTAAAATAATGTCCTTCTTGATATAAACATAGATATACTACACATAAACACACACAATCTGCACATACATGTACACTCGCACTGGAATCAGGAGACAGAGAAGGATATTGGTTTTGAATCTCATATCCTGGTTTTATTGTTCAAACATGGCAGAACAAGATATACAACACGGTACAAACAACGCAGCCACACGTTCCGACATACACACGGACCAATGGAAAGACAAACAGAAAAGACACACACACACACACACAGCTCCTAGTCGTCATGATTGATAGAGACAAGAATTTCTCTGGGGAACCACTGATCAAACATCCCACAGACACACTGTGTGAACTCACACTCACACTCACACACACACACATACACACACTCTCACAGACAGATGAACACACTAACCATACAGGCCAACAGGACAACTTGTGTATTAAAGGGGATTTTAAGGAGATTAAGGATCCGGTGACAGTAAAAGATCAAAACGAAAATGTTCCAAGTCCACCTTAAAACAGAATTCACCTTTGTTATTGACATTTCAATGAGCCCACAGTGGCAGCACTTAAGTGGGTTTCACAGGGATGAGAGCACATCTGTTCGCACAAGAGGGAAACAAACCTCATGAGGCTGAAAATCTGAGTCTCTGTGTCTCTGTTCATGTACACAGAAACTCATTTAACTTATATCACAAATAACATAAATTCTGTTTTATGGTGGACGTTTTTTTTTTTTTTACATTTAACTCAAGAATCCAACTCTTTAGCCGCAGGATAACATTTAAGAGACTTTGGCAAAATCTCACAGCACAATGAGCCATCATCACTCAAATCAGCCACGTTGGCTAAAAAAATGTCACCTATGCATTGTCACCATGAGCACTTACAGGAAAACAAAAATCACATCAAACTGTTTCTTAGTGACTGAAGGCCACTTTGTACAGAGGTGATTGGATTTTAACAGCTTGTATATATTTAACCTGCTCTCTGAAAATTGAAACAAAAAGACAAATAAAAACAGAAATTCAGAATTTTGTGCTTTTTTTTCACCTTCAAATGCAGAATGAGTGTTCTTACTCTCATTTTAAATTAATGTATGTTTTTTTTCACATAAAATTCATTTCTCAAACAGGGAAGCCATTCTGCTGCAACAGCAAAGCAAATAAATAGTTTAAAAAAAAAAGGAAAAAAAAGGATAAAATAACATTTAATTTCAGCGTAAACCAATCACCTTCATCAGCTGTATCATCATCTTGCTGTCAGTTGAAAACCTCATCTTCAGGAAGTCACGTTTTTTTTTTTTTTTTAACAAATCCAGACAATCTCCCTTAATTTCACAATGATGCCCGTGTGTTTAGTGAATGGCTTGAATAGATGTATGAGCTGTGGGGTCAAACCCAGTGCACAAAAGGCCAATTTCATTTTCAAGTTTGACAAAAAAAAAAAAAAAGAAGAAGAAGAAGAAGAAGAAAAAAAAAAAGATGGAAGACACTGAAATTAAGAGCCGGAGGGTTTTCAGCCGACAGCAGCGATTGTCTTAAGTTAACCTCCCCGACATCAGCATCACCATCCGAATGACAGCGTCCGCCGTCGGCTTGGCTTTAACTGCTCTTACATGTACAGTACAACTAGTCAGCATAAATACTCCCAATAAACACTGAGCCTGTTGCAGACTTTAAGACGACTGTACAGAAAACCCACAGAATTAATGAATGGATCATCTGTGCGGTCTGCTGCTGCTGCTGCTTTAAATTCAATTCACAGAAGAAAAGTGACATTATGTGGAAAACTTAATAATTATTAAAGTACATTTATGCATGATCAGACAGGAAGCTTAGTGATTAATTTAATGCCTGTGTCTTACAGCAAAAACAGCCAGTCATGAAAAAATCTGTTTTCAATGAGACGTTAATGGAGTTTTCGGCATTAATGGAGTAAAACTGCGTTCTTGGCAGCTCATAGTGTATTGTAGCAGTGTTATTATACTTTTAGTATCCCCAATTTAGTGTCTGACATCTCTTGTAAAGTTAGTGTTATTAGTGGAGATAAAGTCATGTGATAAAGGGAAACCAAACTTATGCACAGTCAGTATGTGCAGGGTGTCTCCCAGTGAGTGTTTGTGGACCCAAACAAAAAGCTGGTATCACTTAGTGTCTATTTCAAAAAAATTAATTCAGAGCTTATAATTGAATTTATCTTAATTTGATGATTGTCTCAGTGCTGCCTCTATAGGACACACTTGGTTAATACAACAGTAATATACGATACTTAAAGCGTGGCGGGGGCCAGATCACTTTCTATAAATGTAGAAAACAGGCAGAACTGCAGTTTGGCATGCAGACAGACATCTTATGAAAAAAGTTAAATAAAATCCTGGAAGTTACCTGAAGTGGATGAACTGAAAGTGCTTTGAACCCAAACTCGCTGCAAATAACAACCGGTAGAACGAAAATTCACACAGACCGAGTCCAACACACTGTAGTTCATACTGAAGTCTGAAGAATCCAACCAGTCACGACTCAGACTCGGGCATTTAAACCAGCTCTTTTCATCTGATGAGTAATCTTTTGTGGATGATGACAGCGCTGGTTTGCCCAAATAAAACATATGCTCAAAGAGAAGTACGAATTTTCTTCACCTGAAACAACTAAGTCAAGGAGAAAGGACATTTTTCTTTTTTTTTTTTTTACCTCGAGGATAAACCAAACAGTAAATCAAATTCTCTACAAAACATTATATATCAGTTACTCTAAAAGGGCAGTTTGTAAGTGACAGGTCACAGTGAACCCTACGTGTGTCTCTAGAGGAGTGCTTCACATATGTTTTCTGGGTTTGACGTGCAAACACAGACCCACAGCTGAGTGAGGACCGAGGGACGTGTCCTGGGATCCTCGAATACCAGAGTTTGTGGGTTAACTAGCAGGCTTAGCTAGCTGGCCTTATTTGGGATGGTCGCCTAGCGTTGATCTCAAGCTACATTTTTTTTTATTTAACTAGCACTGTGTCAAGCTAGGTTAGGTGGGCAGATAGCTAGCATGACTGGCTAGCTAGTCAGCATACTGGGCTGACTGGTTGGCTGGTTCAGGCTTTGAGCCCAGGGCTTACTGACTCTTCTCATGGTTTAGCCAGGCCTGGCTGATGTTTTCTGGGCGGCTGGTTTGTCAGTCTTCAGTGCCTCAGTCCGATGATGTCACTTCCTGTTGTCTGTGGTGGAATTAGCTGTAGTGTCCGTATTTGTTGCTTCAGTGTTTCCGGGGGGCTGCATTGCTGTGGCGTTAGGCCCGCCCCCATTTTGAAGTGTTTCCTGTTTGTATTGTTGCAAGGCGCGATTGACAGCGTCTTCGACCAATCGCTTGCTGACCCTCAGTAGCTCTGCCTCATCGGGCTCAGACCGGCGACGCCCACCTGAGTAGAAGAAGCACAACAAAAGCAAATATTATATACATTATCATATTCAACACATCGATACATCTGTACATCATCACTCACGAATACAACACACCGAAAACTGTCTTCTTGAATCCCTCTAGTTAGTTTATGTAACAAAACAAAACAAAAACCTTCCAAAAACAACCAGAGACCCAAGAGATCAGATCTAGCACGATTAGTAGCCTAGACGTTCTCAATATCTCTTCTTTAAACTTGCATTAATTCACTTTTTGGCCACTTGGGGGCAACACAACAAGTTGTAAACACAACACTAACATTATAAAATGTTTTAGCAAACAGTTGCTTATTTATACATTCAGCAAACACTGAGAAACGTTAGCATTCATTTGGAGTCGTGTTTCCGACCACATGATGAATACATGCCCAATATCAAATCTCCTTTTAGCTTTGTTTTGGTCACCACCGACTCCCGAGGGAAATATCTGACTCTTTTGCTGTTAAATGCGCCACAATGTTCACCAGCTAGTCACTAACTTTGTCTTCTGTTTGATGTTGGCCAGTGTACAGTCAGTTTATCTGAGCTTTTTGCTGAAAAACAGCTGCCTGCTGCGGCAGTCAAGTTATGGGCCATAAAGCCAAAAAAAACAAGCTAAACTGCAGGAAACAGCGGGATTGTTGACAATTCTGTGCTTGTTATTACAAGTGACCTCTTTCACATTACACATGACCATTTGACCCATTGTTCACAGGGAAAACGATTAGCTGCTTTAGCAGCTTTAAAGTAAATGAAGCAATATGAGCCTAGAATAACACTCTGAGATATTATCTACATTTAATATTATACCTAATTAATCATTTGAGTACATTTATTCATTTGGGGCTTTTAGTGACATCTTCTTTAGTGACACAGTCTTTTAAAATGAGCTAGAAATGTGTTCTTTTAGGAGCTTTAAATCAAAGTACAGCTTTGTTGTGTTACAGTGAATTGATGCCCTTTTCACTTCCTTTCAAGAGCTCAGACGATACATATGAGTACAATTTTCAGTCTATCTTCAAAGGAACAATAATCCATTTCCAACAATATACATACATTTTGAAGTCAAACCCTATTATCCAACCGATGATTTCTCACTGTGTTCGTGCGCAGCCTGGGTGGTTGTGCTCTGCTGTATGCGACGGGGATGACACATTCAAATTCTTAACTATAGTGACCTTTAACGACATAAAGACCAGTGTGGATTTGACTGCAATTCTAAGCCTCTTCCTGTGGCGTTTGGGTGTCTTTTTTTATATGATAGCAGGGCTGATTTCATTCTTATTCCAGTACATTCAAGATGAAAACAGAAAATAATGATTAATCTGACATTGATAAATGGAGATATTCATTCACTGATCACAGACTCTAGCAACAATAGATTAGATGTGATGGCAATAGACAAGATGTGACAGTTATCTAGTTGATAATAACAGATGAGGTAGACAACATCTCTCAACTCCTCTATATATGAATTTTGAATTCAATCTACCTCCTGGAGGGAGACATACAAAGCTCTTTTACTTTTGCTACAGACAAAATGGCAGTGGCATAGACGGGGAGTCACACAGACATAAAGCCAGTTAGAAAAAAAAAAAAAAAGTAGGGCAGAAAGTCAATAATTCATGTAGAAAGACAGTTAGATGTGCAGGCAGTAAGATAGACAGCCCACACTGAGCCATTCAGAGAGAGGGAGAGAGAGTAATATAGAATCACTCAACCGTCCAGTCTGTCTGACACACACAAGATTACTGCAGCGGTTGGAAAAAAAAACACTGTAGCCACCTCGACATTTCATTACCATGGCCCAGCACAAAATCCCTCATCTTCCATACCGCAAACATCCTGCTGAGCTCATAGGTTTGTTTACATCTGAAAGTAACGTGGCGCTCTATTATTCATTATACAGGGAGGCAGCAGATACAGTAGGAGTGAGACAGAGAGTGAGGATGATAAAGGTTTTGTTGTGGTCAGAATCAAACCCTGTGTCACTTCCTGTTTTTCCATTTTATTTTGTGGTTTTTTGGGTTTTTTTTTTTTACATATTAACTTTTTTCCTTAAAAAAACAGTGAAAAATACATTTTCTAATTTCTAGTACTGTGTCCCTGTGTTAATTGTTCAGTTACCTCTTGTTACAAGATACATTTTAACAAAAAAAATCTGAGTATCTGTAGATTTTCTTCTCATTCTGTTACATGTTATAGTATTTTTGATGACTCGTATTGAAAATCGGGCGCGTACACATAAATTATTACGATTAAATGTGATTTGGGGCGACTAGCTAACCCCACCGCTCATATCAACCTGCACTTGCCCGTTAGCTCATGAGTCATAGTTATTCACTTCTCCTTCGTCCTCCTCCTCTTGATATATGCAGATTGAGGGAGGTGTGGGTGGACGCAGGAGAAGAACTCTTTAAGTCCCCTTCCACTTAAAAAAAGTATGTGCGACATACAGTATGTCATCAGTACGGCCGCAATCCGTGTCGACTTGATTCCCCTTTCATCGTCTAGGCGTTCTGCTGGGTTGACAGTCCCTGTCACGAGTATGTATCACCGCAACGTTTCACCACCGCTACCAGATTGTTCTGTTGACACCAGGCATTATGTATTCATGTTATTCATGCCAAATATCCAGCCTGCTCACAGCATGCCACACAGAAACCAGGATTGGTCACACCGGGCGGCATATGTATACTCTTCATTCATCCAATCACGGTCACCATGCGTTCACATCAGCATCACTTTATCTTTTGCTAAACTGGTTTAAACTCAGCGTGTTGTACTGTTGTAGTACATCTAACTCACGGTTTATTGAGTTGTGTTTTCTGAGAAGCCCTGCTGCTGTTATACCGAGATGCTATTTGATTATCTGCGGCCTGCCTGTCAGTCTGAGTGACTCTCACCTTTGACCGCTGTTTGATAAGATATTTTTACCCTCAGGACTGCGGCTGACTCAATTTATTCTATTTCTCGGTAAACTGTAGACACTAGTATGTGGAGTCCGTGTTTATGTTGGCGATTTTAGAGTAACTGGAACTGGCAGTAATGATCAGATCATGTTCAGAGCTCTTTTTTTTTTTGCACCAGTCCTCACCTCTACAATTACACAAATGGACCCAGCACATGTGAGACATCGTGGTCATGCTGACTTTGCAGCTTGTTATTAATAATTGAGTCCAGTTCGGTGTGACTACCAGCTGATTACAACTGTTGGTCTCACAGAACTATATTATAATTTTGATATTACTTTATCTGCTTTTTTGACAATTTGAATGATCAATAGAAGAAAAATGTGAAGCAAACATCAAATAACAGTCTCAATGTGCCATCTCTTGGGATGCTGCCACAATGTGTATCCTACAAAATTTGGCTCACATGCAAAATCAAGTAATACCAGGACCAGAATCATTGATATTGATACTGATACTTTTTTACTATTAAGAGTGGCTAATATAGCATCATGTAGAGAAGAGCAGTTTGTGCGCTGCTGGCATCATTTTGGAGGTTAATGTATTCTGAACACATTTTTCATTACCGCTGAGTGATTTGCCAAACATTACTTTGACTTTTGACTTCATTATTTTTTTACTATTCTCTCTTAACTACTTAATCGTGTTCAAGTTCCTACGCAGGAAAGTTTCAGTGGTGTATAACTGTATCTTTATTGTTTGTATTCTCTGAACTCACGAGATCATAGCTGCATGCAGGCACACAACAGCAGCAGCAGCAGAGAAGGAAGAAGAGTGCAGCGTCATGTGCCTACAACGTGATCTAACATGAGACGGAAGACATTTTTTTTAATATCAATCCTTGATATTAAAAGCAAGACTTAGTTTAGGAAGTGTTGATACTTTAGGTATTGTAAAAGAAATCTGCTGCTTTACATGGTTTTATACACAAGTCCAGCAGTCACTAAAGGGTTCGACGCTGTTTGTATGATTTAGTACTTTATTAACACATAACTCATTGGAGGAAGTTTTTACAGCACAAAGAGAAGAATGTCCCTAATAAACAAATATTACTGGTGCTGCATTCAAAATGTTTCGGGTTGCAGACCCAAGCTCCTGGATTTAGTTTCTTATAAAACTAAAAATGATAATGTGACACTATTGATTTCTCCAAGTAAATTCTTGTATTTGTGCCACATCAGAGGTCAGAGAACAGGCTCAGCTACAGAAGAGCGCCCTTAAAGCCTGCTTTGCTCGAGGAAAAATACGGCACTGGGGGGGGGGGGGGGGGGTGCTCGCTCACATGAGACCATAAAGGCAAGACTGCACGGTGGATGGACAGTCGACTTAATCACTTCCTGCCCTAATGCCCTAAACCAGAGACCTTTCCGTTTTGGTTAACTAGATTTAAACAGATGAGGGATGAAAACAGCCTCAGTTGAGAGGAAACACGGGCAGATACCGTTTTATCAGTCAGGACTCCGATTGTTGTATCGCATCAGTTGTAATGGAATCAAATCAATAAAATAATGATAATCACTTACATAATGCTCGAGGTGAGTAACACCTCAGATAAGGTCTCGAAGAAGGCGGCATTCAGATTATGTAATCTTTCAATACAATCAATGGTAGTTCAGAAGTTGTAGGAAGTAATTACATCATTGATCAGCATGGATTTGATTGTTCTGAGCGATTACATCAGATTTCATGCAATTTCAGCGTGTAATCAGGAATAGATTGGGTTTTAAATTAAACTTCCCGAGTCTCATTGTCGACACGTGATACGAGGACGACACATACTTGGTTTACGTTTGGCACGGAGTGGAGTCAAATCTGCAACACAAGCACAAACAGCAAATATTAAATAAAGACACACAAATATATTTTAAAAAAAAAAGTGGGATTTATGATGTCCCGTGGATTTCATACTCTCACGTAGCAGCGCAGTCATAAAAGCCTCTTTGTCTGTTAACACAAGGGAGATACTTTTGGCGAAAAGCAGCAGTGATTTTAAAGATTAGGTCTGGACCCCTTGGCTACAGGACTAAAATGGATGCAGGAAAATTATGAGGAAATTTTGTTATCCGGAGCGGCTGACTGTCATACTGCCAAAAGCTGCGAGACACTTCGGTGTAAAAATAGGGTGCAGGTGTGCACTTTTTTTTGGGGGGGGGGGGGGTTATGAGCAAGGCAAGGAAGCCCGACAACAGAGCATAATTTATTACACAAGACTGCATATTGTAAAAATGCTTTTAATAAAAAATGAGTGCGGTAGAAAAGCAAACAATTTTCTGAGAGCGTTTCAGACGAGGCAGCACTTAAGAAAATGAATTTGCTGGATGACTGTAACGTGGGAAGATTAGTGACAAGAGTTCCCGCTTTCATGGACATTTACCCAGCAAATATTAGCTTGAAAACTGCAAAAAAATGGACTTCTGCTTGCTTGTCAAAGGTCTGTTTTATGTTGTTATCTTTTAAAGAGGTGTGTGTGTGAGAAATAGTTTGTCTATTAGTCTATTCAATCCTGACCTGACAAAATAAAGGTCTTTATGGTGGCTATAAAGCTGCCCTATGTACCCACATACACACACATACATACACATTAAGAGAGTCACTGATAAGCCTTTCACATGGTGGATAGAAAGATTCCACAACAACGAGGCTGACAGACACAAGAATATCTGTCTCACACACACACACACACACACACGTCCAACAGTATCTCACACACACTTTCTCACACAGTGTACTGACAAATTCTTGCAGCTTACTGTGCATCCTTCCACCTCTACTCCCTTAATCTTTCTGCCTCCTCCCTGTCATACTCCCTCCATCTTTCTGTCTTTCCAAACATCTCTCTCTCTTTATCTCAACCTTTTTTCTCACTCCACCTTTTTTTTTTTTTTTTTTTTTGCTAGCTGTTGTTGTCATGGTGACGGGATGAGAACCAGACAGGCACTTCAACTTTTAACAACACGGGAGGTTGTACTGACTTCCATCTTTTTTTGGCAGGCTTCACTCGCTCTTGTCTTTAAGTGGCCTCTTCTCGCACATCTGTTTGACTTGTTTCATCTCCCTCAACCTTTTAGTCTCTCTCTCTCTCTCTCTTTCTATGAATCTGTTATGTTTTCTGCTTTGCCGCGCTGCGTGTCTCTCTTTCATGATTAACTGCCCTAATTTGTTGACTGTGTTTTTGGCTTGAGTTATCCAAGAACCTACAACATTAAAATTTGATGAATGACAAATAGAAATGAGCTGAATTTCTTTCTAAGTATGCATCTCATTTAACTCCCGTCTCTGCCTCCTTAATTCATATACAGCCAAACTAACCCTCTCAGCTGATATAGTACAAGCCGAGCCAAGTAGTTAATTCTAGTTAAACCAATAGTGGAAATGAGCTTAGTCAAGGATATGCTGTTAGTGTCTGACAGCAATAGCATGCCAGGTTTTCTTTGCTCTGTTTGTGCCTCCGTCTTCATCAAGACCCTCCAAACATTTAGCCACGCTAGCGGTGTGGCTGTGGGAATGAAAACTAGAGCTACCACTAGCGTTTATTTTCCTTACCGATTAATCTTCGGATTTCTCAATTTATCTATTAGTTTTGGTCTATAAAACATCAGAAACTATTAAAGAAAAGTCACAAAAATGAATCACATTTCTATCAGTCTTAGCTGTACTTTCTGTTAATTAGCAAAGGTTAGCAGGCTAACATGCAAAACTAAGACTAATACCTGCTAAACATCACCATGTTAGCTTTGTCGCTGTGAGTTATGTGATGTTTGCATTTAGCATGTGCCACTCTTGGTCTTGTTATTTTCTCCTTCCACTTCTCTAACATCCTTTCTTCCTCTGTATTGAATCGGTCCTGTTTTATAGTCACTCGGAGGGCATAACGGTTGTTGGTGCGCAGATGCTGTGTTCATGACTGTGACTGAATACTGTCAGCGAGCTGTGAGTCTGTAAAACATCAAGTGACAACTACTGTGTGTCTGCTTTAGTTTTATTTCATTCCCGGCGTTGCTGCTCCGCTCCGCTCGGTTTGGCTCGGCTGTCTTCTCCTGACCGCTGCTCTGCTCTGATTTATTCTGTGCTGTGTGAGAAACCTTTTAACATTATTACTTCAAACTCCCTTACACACCTATTTAACTTGTTCTTAAGCAACTCCTGCCTCCAGATAACTAATGTTGTCCACTTCCTGGTTGGATCAGATCTGACATTCTGCTGAAGTCTGCCAAAATGTTTCAGTCAGCCTCTTATAATACTTGTACTTTCCATGATGGAGGGAGCTCTCTGATGGGTATGCGACCCATACACAAGCATCCATCAACGTGCAGTATCAAAAGGACTCATAATAATCCCTTAAGAATCTAAATCAAATTTACTGGATATAGCCGGCCAACTGATTATGCTTAGATACAGCCTAATAATCTGTTGCAATGACTAATTTCCTTTTACTCCAAATGAACTGATTTCCTGGAAGCTCTATCAGGGGTTTAGGCAGAAAATTAATGCAGCCATCTCTGGTAAGAGGATAAAG
The DNA here is from genome assembly GCF_963924715.1 of Thunnus thynnus. Classification (NCBI taxonomy): domain Eukaryota; kingdom Metazoa; phylum Chordata; class Actinopteri; order Scombriformes; family Scombridae; genus Thunnus; species Thunnus thynnus. The sequence goes on from NC_089534.1 coordinate 13,527,863, forward strand.
CATAAGAAAAAGCAAAAGGCAGATGTAGAGGAGAAGACGCGGGAGCAGAGGGGGGGGGGGGGTTAAAAGGAGGAGGAAGACTACAGTACAGTACAGTACGTGATGTGAGGAAGAGAGGGGCGAGCACATTTATTTGCGCAACATGCAGACCACCGTAACTAAGGTTCAGGGGAGAAAAACGGGGGAAAAAAAAAAAAGGGAGAGGGTGCATCTGAGGACAGAGAGGGAGGCTTGAAAAAAGAAGCAAAAGACGAAGAAAGTGGGGGTATGTAGGGGCTGCGGAACTGCGGGGTAGGTGGGGGTATAGAGCCCTGATGGTGGGGCGGTTTCCTGAGGAAATACCAGAGACTCTCAGACACGAGATACTGACTGCAGTCTAGCTCGACACGTTTATATTCACACTGTATTAGGATAGCTTATAGGAACCAACCTCATGGAGAAAAGGAAAACCAACGTGTATATTATTTACATGGATGAATGCCTTTAGGACTTATTAAAGTAGACAAATGAGCTTATGTAATGTTTAGATGCAACCGCAAACACGCTGCCTAATTACATGCTGAATAACATCAGGACACCATAAAGTCAATGGAGTTTAATCCAGTTAATCAAACATTAGACTAGAGGTGGAGAGTAAAAATCAATAAACTTGAGCTGTGATCCTTAGAATGGAGGATGTCTGACAGACCTGCACAGCTCACTGTCCTCCTCAAACTGCCTTTGAGCAAGGCATTAGACCCATAACTGAATGAATTTAATGTGTGCGAAACAAACAATATCAAGAGTTAAAATTCCGCAGCTCACTTTCCGACAAAAGGTCCTAAAACGTGTCCTGCATTTTTTAAATTCCACAAAGATGAAAATAATTCTATTTTTTGACAGGATGTTGGAGCCTCTTTGCCACCGGTGCACTGATCAACAATTTCCCTGCCAAATTCCTCCATAGAGACAGTGAAGGGCATAAAACCCATCAAAGCACACTTGTGCCTTTGAAGTGATATGATGAGGATGATGAAGACGGGGAGGGGGGGGGGGTGACAAACATCAAACACCCACCATGTTGGGAAAAAAGATAAAACATTTGTCCAGAAAAAGAGTGCAGACGAGTACAATTTTTTTTTTTACATCGTAGGACAAATATTATTGCAACTTTTTTCTTTGTATTTTAACACTTAGCTTAGCGGTCTGAGAGCGGACGCGGACATTAAAGCGGTGGAGTGGGACAGGTGTGTCGTCTGTGATCGTCTCTTGACCGTAGATCAAATGAAAAGCCCGGCCTTTCTAGTGTGAATGAACACGCTGTAAAAACATACTACCCTTTGATGTGACATATTTTTTTGCTCCTCTAGCCTGGTGTCACAACACAAAGGGATCACAGCCTACAGTAGTCTGTTAGCTAACTCGCAATAACTTAACAAGCCGTGACTTGGCTGTATCAGCTTGGCACAGCCCGGCTGCGACTAACTGTGATGGAGTGTTGTTTTCATCTCTTAATCACTTCAGGAAATCAAAGCAAATCAAAATGCCTCTCCCTCTTAGCTTCACCCCTGTGTCCGCTCCTTGTATTTGACATCTAACTGAGAGGCGTTTATCACTTAAATACATTCATTTTACCCACTGCGGCTTTAGTATACGCTGGATACCTTTATAACCAGCGCTGGCTTTGTCTAGCTCACACTGTGTCCAGCCAGGTTTTCAGAATATGTTTGAAGAGCAACAGAGACTCTCAACCCAACACACCTTGGCACAATCAAACACTGGGAACACAAAGCATTTAAGAAGTGAACATCTTGTATTGATTGTATCTTAAAAAAAAAAAGCAGACGCTGAACAGTTTCAATTTGTTTTCGCAGAACAAACCTTAAGTCCCTTTATTCCCCCCTGGATAAGCTTCGGGGGCCATGTGTGTTGTAATTTAAGCCCAGCTGTGCCTCCCTCCTTTGTGTCAGGACCTGATTCGGGGTTGAAGCGGTCAGTCAGTGTTCGGGGGGGGGGGGGGGGGGGGGGGCAGCTTTTATCAACTCGCCGACCCAGCTTGCAGAGCTGTCATCGGCTGTCAGACTCACACTTATAGACTCAAACACGAGGCAGGGATTTTAGAGCGTGAACAACAAAAAAAAAAGGGAATATTTCAATGTTTTTGCATTTCTTAAGACTGAAATAGCATGGAAATGCAATCAGGAAGAGTTGACACACAGATGCAGCAGAATGAAAGAAGGAAACTTGGCAGAGAGAGCTGAATGGGAGAAAGAAAAAAAAAAAGGATGAATTAAGCAGCCCCTGAACGCATCTCTTCCCCTCTCTCTCTGCTCCCTCCTCGTCTCTTCACCAGCGTTCTCTCTCTCTCTCCCATGGTGCATCACTCTCTCCCTTTTGTCTGTGTTTTTTTGTGAATCTCTCACAAATACCACAGTTGTGCAAACCTTGACAGCTAAAAGGAAAACAGTCATCCTGTCTGATTAAGGTCATTTCTGCTCTTTTGTTACTCTATCAATGCAGGTGAACAGCTGCAACTGGAGGCAGAGCTGCCTCCAATCACTTGTTCCTGAGGAAGTCGTGTCACTCTGCGAGGGGTGAAGCTGCTTCTACGTAACTGTTGTCGGACGAGGAGAATTAATGAAGATGGAACAGTGTAAATAAAGGTGAAGCCATTACTATACCAGTGGTTGTATATTCATTTAAAGATCCCAAAGAGCAACAACATGACACGCTGAGTGAAATGTTTTAAATTTGTTCCGTCGACTGTGAACCTACTGAGTGAGGAAATATGAGGAGTGCTTAACAAGCAGAGAGAGAGAGAGAGAGAGGTGGAAATAAACAATTAAGACCTCTTAAAGAGCAGCAGTGAGGCAGTGAAAAGACAGCTGCTCATTACAGCACAATTTAGTCACTTTATGTAGCTTTATGACGAAACTGAATGATTATAATGTTACATTTGTCTCATACTAGGAAATCTTAAAAACTGCTCTACATATTTCAATGAAATATGGTGCAAAGGAGGGAAAAAAGGAGGAAGAGCTGGTTAGTTTTTGATGCAGATCGCACCTCCGTGTGGCCATTTAAAAAGCACTCTTCACACCTCAACTGTGAAAGTGATGGAGCTAAAACAACTGAATTATCTGACTAGTCAACGAACCATCAGTCAGCCACAATTTTGATAACTGATTAATGGTTACTGTTGTTAAATCAAGCAAACAATGTATTTATTCTGGTTCCAGCTTTTCAAATATAAAGATTTGTTGCATGGTTCTTTATTATCTATGATTTAATTGGGTTTTTGGACTGTTAGACTCTCTCTCCTTGGTCCCTCTGAACTTATAGATTGAAAAATCTAAAAATAATCAACAGGTTAAACTATACTGAAAAGGCCAGGCCACGATGACTTTACACTACAGATGTGCCAACACTATTCTCCACCAATCCTGCAGCTGCTATCCAATCAACAGTTAACTCAACTCGACATAAACTGCGATAATTCCTGCCCACATTGTGCAAACGCTACCAAATTTAAAATGACATATCGACATATAGCCGAGTGATCCCACAAAGTTTTACAGCATTTTGCCAAATAGGCGATGCAACAGCAGCTTGAAAAATGTGAACGGCTGTAAGTCAGGGGTCATAAGTTGCACTCACTTAAAATTGAATGAATTGCACAATTCATCTTTGCATAACACCACCAGAACATTCCCAGGGTTTAGGTATTTTACGGCAAATCGGAAACTCAGATGCAGATTTAAAAGATTTTCAATTTGGCAAATGTAGTGGATTATGCAGCCTTAACGGAGGTATCAGTTGCAAACGGCTGGAGGAAATAACGATCATATGATAAGATAATAAGATGCCCTCGAGAAAGCAGCAGCTTTTCTTGAGCTGGACAATAAACACTGTGATTGCTGGTATGAAAATCTTTACTCAAATACCAGTTAATGCGTTCGATACGAAGAAATTCCCTCAACTGTGTGCGTTCGTGTTTGTGTATATCTCTTGTGAGAGGTGTGTGAGTGTATGTTTTTCACCTGCAGCGACTGCTACCACCACTGTGTGACACCATGTCGTATCGGTCACGGTTGAATTCACACACAGACACACTGCTCGCACGCGTACACAAACACACACACACACACACACGTACGCGCTCGGGTCTTGCTGCGCTCACGAGGGCGACTGTCATGAGGGTGACATCACGGGGTAGCATCTGACCTACACACACACACGCACACACACACACACACACTCTCCCTGTTTGTCCGCCTCCCTCTGTTTGCCTTTGTCTTTGTCTCCATATCACCGTTTCTCTTTAAAGCCCATTCCCCCCCCTCGTTAGTCTTCATTCGCTGCATCACTCTTTCCCCCCTTCTCCCTCCATCTCTCTCCACTCAGAAGTAGGGCACGGTGGCTCGACTGTGATGCGATGCAGCTGCAAGCGGTGAGAGAGAGAGACAGAGAGAGAGACAGAGAGAGAGAGAGAGGGACACATAGGGGAAAACACAGGAGGGAGGAAGAGAAGCAGGAAGATAGTGCACACAGTGATGTGTGTGCAGGCGGTTTAATATCTCTTTTTAACACACACACACACACATGCACCCACGCCCACTGCACAGGCCACAAATTCATCAGATCATTTTATTACTTAGTAACACTGTTTAATCATTAATCTAACCAACTTAGTTTAAGAATCTACAATAAATTACATCAAAATCAGTTTCTTGCGCTAGAATGAAAACTGGAACAAGCAAGTAAATAATCTAATTTACTCCCCCCCACAAAACACAACAGGGAGAAGTCTGAATTCTGCCTCTATTGACTGAAGCCTTCCTTTCACTGCAGCTAATCCATATCACACTCTAAATAAAACCGTTTGAGCTCAGTTAAAGACAACAGACGTCATTCAAAGGATCAATATGCCAACCTGATACAGTTACAATGTTTAAAAAAATGTTATATTGTCCCCAAAAAAACACATCTGTGGTGAAGAGATTGTGTTTATCTTTGTAATAATAGAGTAGCAGATAATAACACGGTTGTGCAATTAGTTGTACTCCAGTGTGTGCGAGTGTAGCATCAAAACTGAGCTGTACATTCACCCAAAAATCTAAATGAACCCGCTACAGCTGCTACAGAACAATGAGAGACAAATAGCTGCTTAAAGCTGTAATCAAACCACAAGCTGCATTGGTAATTATCTGCCAGAGATCTTTTAATTTTATATGAACTGAAGCATAGCAGCCAGTTTCCACTCCATATCGTTGTCATCTTGTGGAAAATTTGGGGGCCTTCGGTCTTTAATTGATCTGTTTCAATGTTCCTTTCACTGACCGCTGATGTTGTGTAACAACACGTGTTAGATAACATCAGTTGCTCGAAAAACACTCATCCAGAAAAAAAAAAAAGTTGTTGTGGTTGTGGTCGAGGTATCGGGCTAATCTGTGCCACATGGTCATGGCCCTTGTGGAGCCATTCTAGCATTGTGGCTCAAAGGATGACGATGTTGGTCTGTCAGTAAGTCACGTCTTTGGTCCGGACTTAAATATTCAAACAACTATTAGGTGGATTGTTATGAAATTTTGCACAGAGATTCATAGTCCCCAGAGGATGAATCCTATTGACTTTGGTGATCCCCTGACTTTTCCTCAAGTGGCATCGGCAGGTTTGTTTTAAAGTAACATTCTTTGACAACTATTGGCTGGATTGCCATGAAATTTGGGACAAACATTCATGGTGCCCAGAGGATGAATCCCAAAGACTTTAGTGATCCCCTGACAATACTTTGGTTGATGACTTAACATTTACAAAACTACTGACACTCCCCTCAGCCTCAGGTGTACTTTTTTTTAGTGCTAATTAACATATGTTAGCATGCTAACATGTTAACTAAGACGGTGAACATGGTAAACATCACACCTGATAAACATCAACATGCTGATGTTAGCATTTAGCACAAAGAACTGTTTGGCTGAAGTACAGCCTCACATTACCCTTCTTTAACTTTCAGGCTGTTCAATTTAAATGCTGAGGCAACACAGCGAGAACTAATGACAGACGCTTCAGGTGGTTCTCCAAACATACTCGAAATGAAGAAATTACTACTTTATCAAACTGTTAATCATAATGTATGGTGTCGTGAGATATCAATCAAATATAATTAATACAAGTTGAGAACATAACTTTAAGTTTAGTACTCAGAATCGGACGTTATGCATCACCTCAAAGATGATCAGTTAAGCAATGAGAGCTGAATTACACAGCTGGAATTCAGCTGACCTCGACTGATACTCTACAAATGTAACCACATATACAATAATGAGCTGCACACAAAGACAACTCACTGATCACACTGTCACACACATACAAACACTTATCGTCCATCTAGTGCGACACACAGTCACGGATGTAGTTGTGCACACACACTGACAGAAGGCACACACACACACACACACGTATAATCGAACACTGCATGCATACAGATCCTCCCGACAGACAGCACCACTGAGTACATCAATCCGATTCGCTTCTCCAACAACACACACCCACGCATGGAGACACTTACTGATTTTCTCCTCGGCTTGGGAGAAAGGAAAGCAGCACAGCTGACCCATGGCGCCTCCTTCCCTCTCCTCCTGTTCCCCCTCTTCCCTGTTGTTCCCCCCTTTTTTTCCTCTCTGCCCCTTGTTCTAAGACAGACAGATGGAGCGAGAGAGTCCTGCTTCTGTCTCTCCCACTCTTTCTCTTGTCTCCCCGTTTGTGTCACTCTTTCTCCTCCCTAGAAGGACAGGCGGATCGGCGAGGATGGAGGCAATAAAAAAAAATAAAACCCTCCCTTTCCCTGCATGCAGCCCGAAGAAGCCGGGGTAAGGCGGCAGACGATGAAAAAAAATGAACGAGTGGCTCCTTGCTCTCGCTCTACTTTGCACTGACAGGGAGGAGGGGTGTGTGCGTGTGTGTATCAGGGAGAGAGAGAGAGAGAGAGAGAGAGAGAGAGGAAACGGGAGAGCTGGTGTGTGTGTGTGTGTGTAGGAGACAAAAAGGCAAAAAGAGTGTAGTTTTTAATAAAAATACAAATTAGTGTGTAAAGTGGGGAAAGCAGAGGAGGGGTATGTGTGTGCATAAGATACAAAGCGTGTGTGTTTATATGAGTGTGACTGAAAGGGGACAGAGGAGGAGGAGGAGGAGGAGGAGGAGGAGGGGTGTATTGTGCGAGCAAGCTTGATTAAGTGTGTATTTACGAAAGAGACAGACCGAGTACGCTCAAGAGAGTGGAAAGTGTGTGGAAGAGGAAAAGGGAGCGGTGTATACAAGGAGACCGCAGACACTAGTGTGTGAGTGTGTGTGTGTGTGTGTGAGAGTGTGTGTGTGTTTGTGTGGAGGGGGAGGGGGGGCTGCAAGCTCCACCTCCCCTCGTCACTGTAGCTTGAATAATGGTTGTTGAATAGCCGGGAGCTGCTGCCTGCTACTGCATGTATCTGTGTTATTTATGAGACATGTGACGGTATTTTGTGGGGGGTAAAATATTCCCGAGAGAAAAGAAAAAAATTGATTAAATTCATTCGTACAAATAGGTCAAACACAGGGTTGAGCAAAGATTATGGTTGAAGCGATGGTCAGGTGTGAAGATGAACATCTCAGGGTGAGGAATTATGGAGACATAAGGAGATTATGAGAAGTTTAACATTTATATTCAATGTATTTCACGTTATCTTCAACGTTACAGTCATTCAAGAAAATGTAGCAGATGTAATGGATAATAGAAACTGACTAATACTCTCCTAACTATGTGACTGTGGTTTTTGACTGTTTGTAACTTGGAAATAAAAGTAATTATGCCTAAAAATGTATGTTGTATAAGTTATTTATAATGACGAAATGATTATTTGATTACTTTTATTATTCAAACTGAAAATAACTTTTAAATTTAAATATATAAATTTAACTTTGAGAATCATTTAAATCACTTAGCAAACCAAAATGCCAAACAAGGTAAGTATTTGTCTTTTTTCCATGTTTTTATATCCTAATAAACTATGGTGCATATATATCTTTTCAATTTTAACTTTTTGACAGACAAAACATACAACTGAAGACATCACACATTTTTGTTCATTTTACAGACTAAATGGTTAATCGTTAATGAAAATAATTAACAGTTGGAACACAAATAATTGTAAGTGTATTCATAGAATTATTCATTTGATAGTTTCTATTATCTGTTGATAGCTCATCCTTTGCTAAATGTAGTCTTGCCTTTGATAGAGGAATTCCCAAGTGGAACAGCAGGATCAGAGTCAGGGCTGATACCTGGCAGATATCAAAAACTGTAATAGACGCGCACATCCAATAAACTTCAAACAGGTGCTGGACCACAGAAACAATGCACAAAAAGAAAAAGAAAAGTCTAGTGGATGTCTATTAAACTGAATCGAAGGGAGCTACAGTGTGCAGACTTTCATCTTTCTATCTATCTGGCAGATATCACCTGACGACCTGACGAACAGGCCTCATGACACTTTCGTAAAACACTGGAACAGCAAAGTGTTATGAGTGAGTAAACATCTACATAAGCCCATAAATGACCACATTGGTTTCCTGGTTGGGTTTTCTCAGTTTCATCATTGTTTTTTATGTATTACCATGCCTCAATTGATGCAGTGTTGGTAGTATCACCTGGATACTGTATTTGCATAATGAGTAGCTGACCAGACTTTCTTGCTCTCTCAGCTCAGCATCAGCACTACACTCAGATGTAATGACCTCAAACAAGCGCTCACAGTCGGAGTTCAGTATCGTCTGGCTGCACGATTTGCAAAAGATGGTTGTAAACTGTATTCTGACAAAAGAAAAGGCAAAACTAGAAATAAAGCCTCGCAATTATACGCCTCCGCCAACCTGTCAAGTTGCAGTTTACACCCATGTCTGTCCAGACTCATAATATTTGTAGTGAAGACTTTGAAGGAATTTAATAAAGGTATTAAGTGTATTTTCCTCGTATGTGTTCACATGTTTGGCCAATAAAGATGATTTTGATCGAACACAAAGTTGCAGCCATGACAGTAGACGATGATTCAGATATGGATGTTGCTGCAAAGCTACAAATGAGGCTACAAATTCTAAAACGTGGAAGCTTCACGCACATCTTCAACCCGGCAGCACAGAAGATCAATACAATCACCAGAGTTTCAAGGTGGGAACCCAAGATAAGTGTCACCGATTCAGTATCTGCCCAAATGTGAAATATGGTCACAATCTCCCTTTCTGTCCTCCTGTTCCTGAGTTATGATGCTGGATAATGGCCAGAAAAATGTTTTTGCAGAACATTACGATGTCACAGTGAAGTTGACCTTTGACCTTTTGGTTTCCGGCCATCCGGAGGCATAAAAAAGTTTTTCTTTTTCCATCTCCTGCTGTTGCATTGATTCCACTATTGGAGAAACTGAGTCACAGTATGACAGCAACCTGACAACAGAAAGCTAAAACAGACCATAAGATTACTAAAAAAGCAACAAAAGCAGTGTAGCTGAGTTTTACGGGACAGAAAACGTACTTGAGTAAGAGTGAAAAGGATGCTGCATTAAAACTACATTTAGAAGTACCAATTATTCTAAAAAGTTACTTAAGCATATCCCTCAACCTGTGCTCTGCAACTGCCAGCAACCTTGTTAGCATTTCCCGAGGGCAAGCCTGTCACCACAAGGTCAAGACTGGTCTAATACATCGTCGACTTTATTAAACGTACAAGCACTATTTGTCATTCGAATGAATTATCAAGCGCATTTTGTAAAGGAAATCACATTTGGCCATATTCAAGGCATAAAAAAGCTGTGTTTGTACATTTAAAAAGATAATCTGGAGCTGCTCAGTGGCCACTGAAGCAGTTGAGGTTAAGCACCTTGCTAATGAGGGAGGGGCAAGCGCTGCCTCTTCACTTTCCCCGCTCATATCATCCTGCCAGTCCGGGAAATTGAACGGGCGACCCTCCGGTTACAAGCTCACTTCTCTAACCTTTAGGCCACCACTGCATGGGTGAATGTGTAGCGTTGCATGAAATGATGAGGATGCAGGTGAGAAGGTGATTAGAGGCACTGCTTTTCAACCAGAGGGCCTTGGTTCAAGCCCTCTCCCCGGTCCTCTTCAGCAGCTCTGCTGATGAGCCCTTGAGTAAAACAATGAGTCTCTACCAGTACCAAGGATGCTTTTTTGGTAGCTGCATGTGTACAACCCTACAGAGAGGAGGCCTAATTAAAAACACATCTCTCTACTCTACTCTGCAGGATTAATGAAGGATTATAAACAAGGGGTAAGGGGATGTGCGGGTGGATAGCAGGGGAAATGTAAAAGCAAACACACACACACACACACACAACTAAACCACATACATTGTGCTGCATTATGCACTAAGCTCAGCTGCATGAGTACACAGTGGTGTGATTGTTGTCCTGTCTCAAACAGCAGCATTCAGCTCACAGCTGCCACTTCACACACAAAACGCTTTGCTCGTTCACACATACACATGGACATGCAGCTGTGATGACTGCTATCGGAGGGGCTTAAGTGTTGTTATTGATGAGGCCCAATTACTATTGAGTATTAGTTCTGCTGTATAAAACCTGTACGTGCACGTGAACACACGTCATCTTTGCATGCACACAGACATAATCTAAGTGATTTGTGCATTTTAATGGTAAACAGAGAGCAGGTTATCATCATCATTCAAATGCAAAAATCAAGGCCAAGCTTTGATAAACATACTGTAATTTCTGGATATTACAATTCTCCTGTACATACTGCTTTTCTACTGGTTCAACTATAAAACATCTGTTATTTTATGGACTATTTAACATGGAATAAATTTATATTATATGCTGTAACATGCAAGTTGTGAGCACCTCTCAAGGCCACATTAAATACACTTTCATTCAAGCACCATAATACAAAGAGAGAGAGAGAGAGAGAGAGAGAGAGAGAGAGAGAGAAAGAGAGAGCTACAGAAAACACTAACAGTGTTGACTCTGTTCAGCTGAAGGTCAACTCATGGTGCCTCAGTTCTTAGTCACAAGACAGGTTATGCACACAAAGGAAAAAAGATGACTGCATGGTGCAGATAACAGGAACTACAGTCTCCTTTAGAGATATGGCTGACTCTTTATCACAATACTCTCATGAATAATTAACTATGGATATGCTAACATACACATAATGCACACACTATTATTCAAAAGCACAACAAGCACCTGCATGAGTTATGTTAAACTTATGACCTGTATTTCAGTTTCAGCTCCACATCTACACAAATGAAACCAGGGATTATATCTGTCCGTCATCACTATACACAATGAAAGACATTTTAATTGCTGGTATAACAAATCACTCCCAATCAAACCACTGCACATAGGTGTTCATTGTTTTGGTGGCCTTGCTATCAACTCCTCGAAATGTCGTTAACAACTGCTCAATGCTCCCCTGTTCTTCTTTTATTTTCTTTTTCTCAGTCAGAAAAAGGACTCACTTCTGTGCGGTTGACAATTGTTTGTCACAGAGATGTAAATTTTCCATATAGATCTTCTCTGGCTGTCGCCTGAAAAGGGAATAAGCCTGCCATTTGGCTGGATTTTCACCGTACAAATTCAAGCACACTTAATCCAAGGGGCAAAGAAAAACATTATTTATATGCATGACACATTTCGGGCAGGATTCACTGCAAAGCTAACTCGGCTAAGATGTGCAGTCCACAGTGAGGTGGTTCCATTGTTGGGAGTTTTGTGGAGCTCAGCGACAGGTGTGTTTGTAAAATAGTGACTAGGAATGACACTTATATTGTAAGTGTTGTTGCTGCAGCTTTTGGTGGACATGTGTGGTTTAAAAATCTTGTCGTCTCACACACACAATGTGAACAAGCTTCATGCTATTCATTGGTTTATTGTATAAAATCAATTTTTTGAATGTTGAACTGCATTGTCACAGGCGTTCATGCTCCGTCATTGTTCACTCACACTCCGGATGAACAAACTGACATTTAGTTACTTTCTGGGTGGGACGTGACTGCACTGTGTTATTTTTATGTGCTCATCCGGGCAGTTCAAGTTGTTAAAGCTTCTCTGGTTCAGTTTGTAACTGCAGTTTCAGTTCAGTGCTGTGGATTTCTAATACTTAGACATTAGAGATTGTTTGCATTATTTACATAGCCTTCTTAATGGTGTTATTTAATAACTTAACTGTTGCATTTGCATCAGAAAAGAGTAAATTATGGTCACATTGATGTTACTTTTGAGTTGTAACTTCTACTTTGCACATAACATAACATAAAGACTTACAATTTACACAAATAGATCATGTTTCCTCATACCACTGGTTGCTATTCAAGGTTTGATTTTTCATTTGTTAACAACAAAAGTAACTCAACATTTCCTGGCTAATTATTTTCTCTTAAAAATGTTTGACAGAGCGGATCTAAATAAATGTTCCAAATGTTCAACACTGGAATAAAATGTTTAGAGCAAAGTCAGACAGAGAAACAGATGGAAACAGATGGATTTTTTTGAGGGAGGGGGGGTTAGTGGTGGTTTGGGTTGATTCTCATCACATCTGACACAGAAAACCAGAGGGACGATTCTCCCTTTCTAAACCCCCGTCCAATCTTCCTCTGTCTGTTGTTGTACTCTACTATTATTCCCTCTCTCTTTCTTTCCATCTATAGCCGTCTGACTCCTTCATTGCTTGACCTTTGTCGGCCTCCTTTGCCCTCCTTTTAATATCAAATTTCAAATCTCTCTTCTGTTTAATGTCACCTTCATTCAGACTCTCGATTTTCTCTCGTGGTCTGTCTGGCCACCCTTACAGCTCTCCTCATCATTGCTATCTCCTATATTTAATTCTATTGCTTCTGTTAGTCTGTTCTCCTTTCCTTTGTCCCTCTCTGTTATTCCTTTCTCTCTCTCTCCATACTCATTCATCATTCTTGTTTAATCTCACTCGCTCCTTGCTTTATCCTCTTCGATCTCTCCCTCACTTATCCTTCCATCCTCGTATCTGCTCAGTCACTGTTGCTTTAGTTTTCCTTTCCCTCTCACTCTCGTCTCTGGCCCATCCTTCTGTCCTTTCTTTTCTCATCTGCTTAATCTCGCTCCAGCCCCTGTTCTATCCTCTTAACATTCACTACTGCAAGCACTAAGTTCTCAGGTGCTTATTCTTTGCTGCGCTCATTGCAGATTTAGATACGAGCATGAGATTACATACTAGCTCAGTGCTACATCTATACAACAAGTTATTATGCTTCACTGTGCTTGTGTCACTAAAGCCCCGGCAGGGTCTCCTTGCTACCAGAACATTTTCAGGACCCTACAAATGGTCCACAAAATCCTTCACACTGCCTCAATCAAATAGTTTCGTAAAGAGTATAATTCTTCAGACTACAAAATAACTTCGTCTTTTGAAAAATACAAGTTAAGACTTGTCGTCTTTCTTGACCTGTGCGAGGTATGTAAGTAATCACGAAGGAGGTGCCACCGTTTGCATCAACATCATTCTTCTTTCGCTTCACCATGTTTTACAGTTGGGCAGAGACGATCGTTCTGCGCTCTCATTTGTCACAGAGCACGTTGTAGAAGTTGTCAAAGCGGGCAAGAGAGGGCAAACGAATTGTGTCTTCCAATATGACACACTGCTTCAGATAAAATGAACAACTGTCATGCTCATTTTTGTTCTCGATGACCCACATCTGTCAGGTCATTATGCTTATATCATGTAGTCTGATTCTGGCACAATGTGAGACAACTTGCTCGAGGCGGTCAAAGTCTCAAAAACTCAAATGTAAGGGAGCTTTAGACAGCAAAACACCCGACAACAGGCCCACCAATGCTACTGTAGAGAGTTCTTATTGTTGCAATTCACATTTAAATCAAGGGTTTTAATTTTTTTTCTAAGAATAGCTGCCCTTCCTGTTGGATTACCATTAATATTTCCATCAAAGAGCACTTTATTCATTTGTGTAATTATGCTCTGAAATGCCTTTCAGGCTATGAAATTACTTCAACCTCAAGTGTGTTAAAATGCCATGCTAATATGACCAAACAAACTTTGGCAATGCTTCTGCGGTGAGATGCATATATGCAACGCTGCAACAAAGGCCTTATTCAGATACTTGCCGTCTTTGTAATGAATCAGAAATTTAGATGATTAGAGGGAAGAGGCAGAGAGAGTGAAAGGGAGACGAGGGAGCGGCAGATGCTGGAGGGATTTCAGAGTCTATTCAATACAATTAATTATTAGGAACAAAAGCCAGTAGTGATGTGCCAATCTTTTCATGATGACGCCTTAAAACAATACCAGATAGAGCCTTCAAAATACTTGAGGCTCACTGATTTTGGTTTTTATTGTTTTCATGCTCCTTTGGATCCAAATGTTGTTGTGTTTCCTGCTGCAAGAAGACACAGATCAGCACTGTTAGCAATAAAAGAGTTCCTCATGTAACGATGACAGCTCAGAAAATACCTCTGGTTATGTACCGTGAAGAGATGAATGGGAAGAAAATGCAAATGAGTTGCTGAGTCTCAACAAAAAATTGTGTTTGTGCTGCAAATTGTGTTTTTAAAACAATTTCTCCCCCTGGATTTTTGTATAATTGATTTTTTAAATCCAATTTTCCCCAGTAATGAAAGAAATGTCTGTCATATTCAGCATAAAAGGCAAACCAGTTATTTTTTTTCAGTATTTTTAGTAAAAAATAGAGTAGATTTATCTTTAGATGTTCTTTTTTGTACTACTGTAGGTGTATAAAAACACTCCAAACCACAACCCATGTTCATAGTTCAAATAAGAAAACAGGACGCTTTCAAAATGCTGTTTCACTGTCCAAACTGACAGCATTTTCCACGCTCTAGTGTACTGTATATATATATTTTGAGCAAATCTCCAACAAAACTTGACAGTGTCTGCCACTTTTTTACACAATATTTCCCATTCAAGCATCAATAATCCTTCAATGTGTTGCAGTTTCCTGTTTCAATATGTCTCCAGAGAGAAATTAGCCCACTTAGATGCAAATTAGTGAATCGCGTCATCTGGCACTATTGGCTGGCGACTGGATAACGAGCACTGCCAAAGACTCAATATATGGGAAAAAGTAGAGCAGCACAGTCTGTACGAAAGTGAGCAACCTTATCTCAATAAAATGCCAACAGGTCATGGAGCAACGAACCGTCTTCATCTGTCCATGTGTGCACACCGTTTGAGTGCATTTGTGTCGGCGTATGTTTGTGTCCATGAGTTGCTGTATTCAAGTATTTATGCCTGCATGTGATTCTGTATGTGTATCTGTGGGTTTGACTGTGTTCTACTGTAAATACCAACAGGGCATGACAGGAGCTTTACCTATCAGTCTACTGAGAGAGTATTATCACCACTTTACAGGTCGACTGGAAATGTCACACTGACAATTTGTTTGTGTGTGTGAGAGCACAAACAGTTAAGGATGTGTTTCTAAAGCCTTGACATTTTGGAACTTCACTCTAAACTCTTTTGGTCTGTCGACACTTGCTGCAAACTCGCTCTTCACTGGAAAACAACATTTAAGGCTAACTGAAAGGGGTCCAGTATAAATTTCATCCTTCAAAATTTTCCCAACAAGAACCTTCTGAGGTGAGGTGACGAGTGACGAGGAGACTTGTCACCACAGCATGGACCCATTATCTATCTCTCACACACACTTCTATTATTATCTCCATTTCCAACAGAGCAGTCTGTGGAGAGAGAATGAGATGAGACTTGAGTGTGTTTACCAGCGACCTACTTTTGCCATCAGTCCAAAGGGAAGTGGACAGGCCATCATAATATTTTTGCCTTTCGTCTTTAGTATTTATCCCAGAGGACAGAACAAAAGAAAGATTTTAAAGCAGGGCAGAGAATGACGTGATAAAATAATCCTAATTTATGAGCTCGAACAATTTGTCGGTGAAATGTTTGAGCTTCACCATGCAGAATGAGGGTACTGTACGTGTTGTGTTTGGGAAATGGTGATGATATTTTTTCACTATTTTTTGACATTTCATTAACTAAACAATGAACCGATTGATCTAGAAAATAATTGGCAAACTAATCGCTAATGAAAATAATCCTATTCCCATTTGTTCCGTATATCCTGGCTACCTCCCCCTTCCCCGCATACAAACACATCCTACTGGGTTGTGTATCACAGGCTCTGTTGTGGATTATGTTGTACTGTGGATTATGGGATTAACACACACACACACACACACACATATATATATATGCACACACACACAATCAGAAACTGACCTCGGTGGACTAACAGAAAAAGCACACTGAGTCTCGGTGGCACCCTGTGAGTAACGGGGATGCAGAGTGAGATAAACCTGACATGAATCCGTTTAAACAGTTGCCATCGCTTTCTCTTAATACAGCTTGATAGGATAATATCATGTAAAGCAGCGGTATTCAACTCAGTGGTATTATGTAGAAGAGATATACCAACCAACCACTTTAAATATATTCTAAGCAAAACAATGATGCTTATTTAATATTTTATAAGCAATTTAGCTACCAGACTTTATTGAAAATAAACAGAATGAAATAACGATTGTAATTTTAATTATTCATGTTATTAGCAGTTTTCTCTTAATTGAATCTGAATTCTTTATTCCCCACTGCATCGCCGTCTACACAGAGCAATGAGACTGCTTTGTGCCGGCTCAGTTTCCTACAGAGAGCCTGATTCCACCCAATCTCTCATTGCTTTATATAATAGAGATTTACAGCTGTAGTACAGATGCCGGCCATAGTTAAACCATATGTTTTTAGATTGATAAATTTCCTACCTTCACTGCTGCTTTTTTCCATTCATGCTGGCACGCTGCAAAAAAATTGACTTGACGTTTTCTTCACCAGACAGCAATTTTTCTCTCAGTTTTGTCAAAGTTTTACTATCGCTGCATGTGTCCCTGAAAGAAGAGACTCTTTTAAAAGTTCTTTCTTACTGGTGCGTTTAAATGCTTTATGGAAAAATAGGGAAAAAAGCATTCCTCATCCAAGAACTAATGTATGCTTTGGAAAGAATCTATGCTAGTTTCTTGGTATACTCAGTCGTTTCCCATAAAAGTGGCAGTTGTGACTCTATATGTCCTGCTAACTTTTCTCTCTGCAGCTCCGTTATTGAGAATCAAGAGGTTCAGATTGGGTCAGATTGGGTCAAATGAGGCCTTGTGTATAGTGACGGTTATCAGGGAAACCTCTGTCAGCCTCCTACTGCTTTAGAAATAAACATAATTTCTACATGAAGTTTGTTTGTGAGTCTGAACGCAAGTAAACATAGGAAGTACATGCCTTTAGGTTCGAGTAAAGCAGAATTTTCCTTTAATAATGATCAGTTACTGTCACCCGACTTATCCACATCTATAGCAGGCGACTTGTGCAGAACATCTGGCACTACAAGTTTCTTGTCATGCTGTCTTCTTTGTGTTGTAAATACTAGTTCGTTTAACTGATGAAACATGTTTAGGTCTTAGTTCAACACAGGTGGCCGTGTGCCTTAAACTGCCACTCCTCTAAAAGATACTAAGTGCTGGCTCGAAGAAAAATCTCATGAAGAATATCCAAACTTCTCATTGAAATTACCTGTTTTTCAAAACTTATTTCTTGTAGTGTGTCTTGATGGTGATTTTGAGAATCATTGTGTTCAGAAATTAAGAAATTCAGTATTATTTTTATATTTTATAGTTTCATAGTTGCGTCTTCACTTAATCCTCCTTATATGGGGATGGATAACTTGTCTCCATACAGCCAATCAAATTACCTCATCTTTAACAATGTTTGCAGACTCTGAACAACCCACATTAGTATCCTGCTGAAGTTTCCTTCTCATCTAACTTAGAAACATGAACACATCTTGTCCTGCACTGTAGTTTGTTGAACGAGCCACCGAACTAACACTCTTTGGGGAAAAGTGCCTGCTAAAGTAAGTTTGCAGGCTAGATAGGCTTGCATATTAAACAGCATGTTTTACCTGAAAATGTCACTTTGGTCCTTTTAGATGCTGGTATGATCTTTACTCTTTAATGCCACTGCTAACGACACGCTGTCTGCCCATGGTGTGCGAGCTACAGCACAAGATTGTTTACTTTGCCTCTAGATCCCCTGCTGCAGCTCAGTCTGCCAGCTGCTGTCAATCAAACACAGACACACACCTCAAGATGCTGGGATGAAAAGGTGCATTACTGCCATTTCACCAAAGACCTGTTTGTTTGTTTGTTTTTTTAATAAGAAAAAAACTTTTGACATTACATTCAAAAAAACACATTGATGTTATTTTTGATTTTAAAAAAAAGATGACAAAATGCGATTTCAGCTGGACTTCAAGGCTAAAAGAGAAGTTTATCTACATTGAGACTATGTAACTGAATAGTGGCTGCAAGAGGCATTAACAGGATACTGGCAGATTGAATTTCACTTCATTTCCTAAGATTAATTTGATTCAGTTGCTTTAAAACCAACAACATTACATAACCTGTCTTACAGCAGGTCAAAGGGGATCACAGTGTGTTTACTTCTTTAACTTTGTGATAATACTGTTAAATGTTTATCTGGAACATGTTAAAATGTAGTAGCACAATAAAACCAGCTCAGTTACACAGGTATATTTAGCTAAAAGTTCATCTAAAGCTGCAAATATTAGCCACTAAAAACTACTGGTCATACCAGAGTGTATTGATTTGAGCAAGGATGTGTTTTTATTGCCCCTATATTTAGGTGTTATTCCTTCTTTTAGATTTACATAGTCTTCTTTTACTGCTTGTAATATTATATACGCTCTAAGCTTGAGGGTGACAGACTCTTAACTCTCACTCACAGACAGCAAGCATTATAACCTTCCACAGTGCAACACTCTGGTGTAGATGTTGCGCTATAATATCAGACAGAGTGTTCAGCTTTACCTTTGACGCATTTTAAAATGTGTATTGTTGTGGAAAAACACTTGACAAAAAAAACACAGGCTTTTTGATGATGAGAAGTGTGAGGTAAACATCCCTTTGCTCTGTCTCTCACTCCCACACACACACTGTCGCTCTTTGTCTCTCACAGACAGCCCAGTGATCCACAAAACATTGTGACAGCCTAGTTCCACTCACGCTGACAGCCCACAACACACACACACACACACACGCACACACACACACACTGACACCAGCACACAGAGCAATTAGTGTAGCTACTTCACAGTGGGACTCGGGGAGTCCCTGTCTATCCGTAACACTGTATATATTCATGTGTGTGCGTTTCCATGTGCTTCTACTTGGATGTAAACTGCTGGCTCCATGGTAACACCGATCATTAGTGAGGTAATATCCTCATTTTGTATGCTCGAGTTTCTGATGTACGCAGAAAGATGGTCTGTTGATACAAACCTAAATTGAGAACATATTATCTGATGAAAAACAACAGTGTGGAGCCTCATGTGAAGCAGAATTTACCCAGAGATCTCTGTGTTCAAGGTTACGTTCAGGTACGTAACCATTAGCTGTAGAAACAGGCAGGTTTACTGCTCTCCCTGAAGAGAAAAGATTTCGTTTGCTATGTGATTTAGGTGAGACTGAAGACCAAGTCCATTTTATGTTTTATTGCTCATTACATGATGATTTAAGGGCTACTACATTTAGTAAAATGTCCTTAATTGATGATGAATTTGATGATGATTATAAGAAACCTGAGCTGTGTTTCAGGAAGGGAACCTTTTCGTAGCTGAATTTATTTGTACAGAAGACAAAGTTCTTTCTTTGCAATGTAATGTCAGTAGTTTTGTTCTTGTCTATGTTTGACAAATGTTTCACCGCTGCAACTGTATTTTGGTGTCTGTGTGGGCTGGGCACTTGTATGTGCATGACATACTAACTAACTATTCATGTATATTTGGCTACTGATGAGCCTGAGGGACAAATTTGCATACATCAGTTTTTGTGAATAAAACTTTCAAACCATTCATATAACAGCACATCACTGCAGATCACACAGTGTGTTCATTGCATTAGGGTTCACATTTTCCTTTGACACAGCTGTTTTAAAATAATTTTTTTTTTTTTTTTACCTAAAATGTATACACATGAAAAAAATAAATGACTGTTTTGGTTTTTCTGTTGACATACAGGGTTGTTGATCACCAGAGTTTTGAATGTGACCACAGGCCACGCTAGCTATTAGTTCAAAGCGAGGATTTTACACTTCATTTGATATGGACGATACAGTTCCTGTTTTCAAATGTGTTTTTGAAAACCTCCTGCATAACAGACCCTGCAAAAGCCGCAACTTCTGCCTCCAATCTAAATGGGTCGACTTTTATCTAAACACCCTGTGAAATCAGCAACACATCCCTCTTACCTCCAGAACTCTACCTAGGTCTTTTTCCTCTGTGTGCCTCTTAAAACCAAGCTGTTTCAATGATTAAATTATATTACAAACATTGATTTTTAAATCTCTTTCAGACATCTGTCATTAGGAAACAGGAGGCAGCACTGCATTTGCCATTATGGCTGCCAATCGATCTTGGCTCACAACGGTCGCAAAGCCTCGACACTTGTTGCGTTTAAAATCCCCGTGTGCTCCGTTGTTTCTGCTAAAGCCACACCGCATGAAAAGCTGTGTGACAATTGATTCTGACAAGTTGTTTTATCTGTGGACACGCAAAACCATTATATTCAGAAAATGATCCTCCTGTTTTCTTGTAGAGATAAATCCTCTGTTGGCTGTTTGTTATAAGCTCCCAGCGTTTTCTAGACACTAGAAGCCCAAAGATGCTGCTCGTCTGGCTGCATCCCAAGTCCCGCTGTGGTCAACAGCACCATCTCAAGTTCATGTGGAGATACACAGTAACATAAACTACAATGAAAAAAAGCCATTTACAAGCACAATGCATGCTGCAACATACCGATCTGATCACATTTTATGCGTTTCAGAATAGAGACTGAATATATATGTACATGCTCTTCATCAAATATTAAAAAGAAGTGAGCTATTTCCTCCATCCTCCACTACTACACATCAGGAGATTCTTGTCCCGCTGCATCTCTGCACCTCAACTGCTAAACCTTTTAACCACATACTGCAACGTCTCGAGGCCCATCAGCACTGCATTCATTCAGTTGCTGTTTCACTACAGTGCCGAGTTTTGAAAGAGCTGGCAGGGTGATAATGTCTAAACTGGGCTGTAATGGAAATAGAAAGGAGCTCTTCAGCATCCCCATGGTGTTTGATCAGGCCGGTTTGGCTCTCTTTTAGATTCTGCTAAGCACAGGAAGTTTAATTGTTTTAGATAAAACTGTAAAAAAAAAAAAAAAAAGACCCACAAGTCTCACCACCAGCACAACAGCAAATAACTCTCACCCAGATTAATTGGCTGAGATAAAGGGCGAATTGACGGTAAATGGACTGGAAATGCACATTCATATAGCGCCTCTCTAGTCTTCCGACCACTCAAAGCGCTTTACACTTCATGCCAACGTTCACCCATTCATACACATTCATACACTGGTGGCAGAGGCTGCCATGCAAGGTGCCAACCTGCTCATCAGGAAGAGTTTCTGATGCTCATTCACATTCACGCACAGCCTTCAGGAGCAATTTGGGGTTCAGTATCTTGCCCTAGGACACTTCGGCATGCGGACTGGAGGAGCAGGGGGTCGAACCACCGATCTTCTGATTAGCGGACAACCCACTCTACCTCTGAGTGCCCGAGAGATGAAAAATAAAGTAAATAAATAAAAAATGTACCAATTTATTATCCCGTAAAAATAACCTGCTGCCAGCAAATGTTGCCCAACTGCTACATCTATGGACAGCAACTAGCTGGAGAAACTAACTCTCCTGTGTGTGAGCAAACAGCCCCCTCAGGTGGTTCAATGTTGCACTTGACAGCCAGATACATAGCGCACACACACAAAGTATGTCTCTGTTTGTGTGTGCGTACTAACCGAGCTGTAGTGAAGTCTCTGTGTGGTAATATCCGTCTTGTTGCTTCTTTTTCAGCATGGAACAAAGATCCACTCGCTCCACCTTTTGGTCTCCGAAAAACCTAAGTATTTCAGTGAGAAAGAAAGAAAAAAAAAAAAAAAGAGAGACAGTGAGGGAGTGTCAGAGAGGAGAGTGATGGTGCCTCTAGCAGCAAGTGATGACAGATGTCAGTCATCATGTAGTTAGTCACTTGACAGCTAGGAGCGTTTAAATTAGCCACTTTTTGCTGCATTGTGTAATTGACCCATGCGCACATTTTCACTCTAAAAACTACAAAAATAGAGCCATCACAAAACGTAGCATTACTGTACACATTCAAACAATTGATGAGATTGTTTTATTGAACTATTTGAAGGCAGAGGTGAGTCAGATCTTTGCCAAGAGTTAGAACTGCATTTGCTATCAGAGGGAAATTAATTATAATCAGATGTGGTTCTTTACATCTTCCTACTTACTGGCCTGAAGCTTTGATTACATCTACAGTTTAATTAAGAATGAAGCGTGGAGAAAGGATATTATACAGCGCTGTGCTACACTAATTATAGAGTACTGATCTTTTTCTATATGGAAAAACTGAGCACCTACCTGTTTGTATAGCTGGAGTAAAGGGCCGGGTCCACACGCTTTATACCCTGAGAGAAACAAAGGCCGAATACTGTTTATATCGAGTTTGATACATTTTTCGTTCATTCCTGACACAAGCAAACAGAAATATAAACACACACAGACCGGAGAAGGACAAGAGTGCCGTCCGGCAGGCGCCAGGCAGGATAAGATGTCATCAGGTGTCAAAGGAAAACAAGATGCTGTCCTTCCTGTCTCTCCTTCTGACCACTGCTCGTCTGTGCTTATCTTTCTCTCCTTCCCCCTCGTCCGAACACTTCTTTCTTTATCCTTTTCACAGCCATTCCCTCCCTCACCAGTCTCCTTTCTCCTCATCTCTTTCCCTTATACACCCCCCCCCCAATCCATCACCATATAATGGCCATCTCATCTAATTGTCTTTTAAAATATCACAGCAGTAGTGGTGTTGGTATGTTATTCCTGCTAGTAGTTTTGGCTGGTGAAATAATTTGGCATCTCACTATTGGGATGACACATTTAGCAGCCACTGAAAGGAAAATGAGGAGAATGAAAAGGACAGCTGGAAACCGAAGAACACCGCTGCAGCTGTTTGGTAGTTCTGTAAAAGCTGGCTAATGAAAGCGTTGCATAAAAAAAAATGTCTTGGCAAAGGATAATAATTTGATACCTTTGACATACAGTAATTGGTGTGAAAGTGAAACTGTTCTGACTTTGTCTGATAAAACTGAAATGTTGTGTCAGTGCAGCCTGATGTAACGACAGGAATCACTGAATATATAAACGGTCACTACAGTGTGAAAACCACTGAGCTGTTTGCACACATATGTATGTAAGTACAGTGCAAGCTGGGTGATGCTTCTGATTTCTAATATACTTCCCAGTGTAGAAGTGCAAACACACACTGTTTCTTTTGTACTGGAGTGTTAGAGCTCTCTGCAGCACCTTCACAGTCAACAGCTTCTGTTTTAGTACAAATTTAAGAGCTTAATGGGATTTCCTGACTTACTTATGTTAAATTAATAAAATGTTTCTTAAAAATGCAATACTTTAATTCTGTTGCTAATTCAAATATACTACTAGAACTTTTTTTAATCCATCACATTCATTAAATCAGTTAAATACTGTCAGTAAGAAATATATTGGACAAATAATAAGTATACACAATGCATATGGTACATTTTTGAAAATGTGTGTGTGTGTAATACGTGTATATCTGCACACCTGAGATCTTAGTTTTGCTCTGGACAGCTTCATGATGGTGAGGTGGGGTTCAAACCCACGATGGTCTCCTTGCAGAAGACCCTGCTCCACAAAACGGCTGCGCAACAACTCTGCAACACACACACATAAAGTTTTAGTCTAATTTTAGTGTTAACACATGACTCAACCACAGAGCTAACTGTAAACTGTAAAGCAAAACAAAAGTACTCTATAAATTTCTTCCCGCTGAATCATCTCAACTTCACTTCGCAGATTTCTGTAAAAAGCATAACAAAGGACATAAATAGTGCAGACGCAGATGGCTGTGGCTGAGAATGTGTGTCAGGGGATGGAAATAAAAAAAAGCTTTTTAGCCCATGAATCATTTGACCACTCAGATACAAGGGCATAAACACATAGGCAACCTGCAAGGGCAGACACAGACACACACACACACACACACACACACACACGAACTGATGAGGTTTAGAGGGAAACCACAGCGGTATTTTTAGAGGAGGAGCTCATCGGGGAGAGAAAGGTTAGTATATAATCAATAACAGCGGTGGAGAGAGCAGACAAGAGGATAGGAGAGTCTGACTTCCTGTTATTTCCTATTTTGCTCTTCTAACAATAACAACAATATGGACGGTCTCCTCTGTTGTCCTTTCTTGTCGCCGTTTCATTTATCATGTCAGAAATATGAGTTTGAAAAAATTAAGACTTGGTACGATTCTTCTGAATGCTCTTTGTAAAAATAAAAACTTGTGAAAATGGTCCGCTTCCTGCAACGACAGCGGTTCCATCCGAGGCCTTACAGGAGCTCAAGTCTACATCTACATACAAGGTGTAGCATTTTGGTTGTGGAACTAATATAAAATAATGAATTTTTACACTCAAAGCTATTATTGTTCCTTATTTCAAAAGCATTTCCTGTCAAAAAACACACACTCCAGATTAATAAAAGACTCCAATAAATGATAACACTGGCATTTGTTGTATAAAGTAAGGTAATACATTAAAAGAACAACACATTTACATAAAGTGAAGCAATGATATTGAAGTTAACTATGGTTGTGCATATGTGAATCATCAATAATTCATTTTTGGAGGCCCCTCATTTTTATTTATTTATTTATTACATAGGATAGATTTGTCATAGCAAGCCATCGAAACATATTTAAGAGATACTTTAGCTGGCACTATCACTTTAATTAAAAATGTCATTATCTAGGCATAGATAACAGCATGATGAAGGCTCCCAGTGTTGTCTTTATGCAGAGGTATGAAACATTTCTCCCTTTAAGGCCTCTATTATGATGTTGTTTTGTTATGACAACTGACAGCCAGTTTGAATCATATATGTACAAGTGTGTTTTATTTATTTCATGGACATAACAAGAACCCAACTAACACACTCTGACCTTCCAGGGTGTTTGACAGTTTGATTGGTTGCCTTTCATTAACAGCTCAGAGAGGTGCTCAGAAATCCTGCTGTTTGATTTGATTGGTTTGATATTTTTGTATTTTTGCCATTTTAAAGTCTAACTACTGTCAGAGATCACTGTCGAGATTAAATAAGAACTTGAACAAAACTGTCTCTATCAATAGAAATCAATCTTTCTGGGGAATATTTGAGCTTGATCATCACTAATTTGCCAAATATAGCATTTTGCTGAGCTGAATCTAAAACATGATTCTTCCTATATTGTATGTTCAGACAATTTAATATATATTAGAGCTAGAAACAAAACAAAACACACCTCAATCCATTTCAACTGGAGTGAATTACATATTAAACATTTCCTGTTGTGTCCTGTGTGTGAGCACAAAACCATTGCTGCGTATTTCAGATTTAGCTGATATTTTAGAATGAAAATGGACTTCATTAAGTGAATGTGAGCTCATTTACTCTGTGTGCGTGTGTGCGTGTGTTGCAAGAGCAATGGAGCTAGAATCCTCTTAGAAATGTTGGCTTAATGTTGCTGCCAAAGGCACAACACAAAAAAAAAAAAAACATACACGCAAATGCTTCTGCATACACATGAACACAGACGCAAAGGAACAAAAATCTAAGAAAACAAATACAGACATATCACACGCACTCATCTAAATACACAGATGCATAAACACTCCTGCTGTGGTGAAGAGAACAGAAATGAAAGAAAGAGAATGAAAAGAACACAAATACCATATTATTTAACCAAATCCACTTAGGCTGGATGAAGAAATAGGATGTGGTTGCACTGAATGCCAGATCACTGCAGGTGGTTGACTATTCAACAGCTGCAGCTTACATACATTTGCACACTTAACATACTTACTGTGTTTTATTTTCAATTAACCAGCCTAGTTTAGCCACATTTCACCACCACCACCGTGTTTTTTTTCTAAAATTGCTCTGTTTTAACCTGCTCCTTGGATCACTCCGGGGACAAAAGTCCTGATTAGACCACCTATGAACTTTAAATGTGAGAGTGCGAGAGCTGCAATATACCGTGCGATCGCCTAAAGCTGTCTAATCTGTGACCTCCTCCGGCAAAGCCCCCACGACAGCAAGCTTCCACCCTGTTAAAGTGACCTTAAGAAAGGCAGCAAATCCTCCAACCAGATGCAAGTCTCCTCAGCTGACCCCCCCCCCCCAAGTTCAGACCTCCCTCCACATGGACATAGATAGACAGGTATCACATTAACATCCTGAAATGTCATTTATCCTCTAGTAACGTCATAAAAACAAACTGTAAGTCAATCTATACAGTGACAGATGGACAAAAGGAGGACATAAAAGGGGGAAAAAAAAAGATGACAAGGAGTGTGGAAAGTTAAATGCTGTTACTGACCTGCCAGGCTGTCCAGTGTGTGTCTGTGTTGTCCAGGGGCCAGCCCAACAAACACCACCTCCTTCCTGAAATGACTGATCCCTGAGAAGGGCAGCACCAGATCCCGCCCACCCAGCAGCTCAGCCAATGACGGCTCGACCTGGGAGAGCACGGTCGCCGCCCTGAAAGGAAATATACACATGAATATGCACAAATACGCCAATTCACAACTTAATCCTCTCTCTCGTGTTACATAACGACCGAATCGAGTGATTACTATGACACAATCTTCTACTTGGGTGTAGATTAAGCATTAGTATCATCACATGAAATGGCTCTGCACATTCCAGAGCTGTATGTCTTATTGGGTTAAGTCAATGAAATCTGAAAGCCCTGGTCATTTCTACCACTTTCTGATGAAATGCTGGAGTGATAACTTCAAATTTTGAAATGTGATTTTTTTGCACTACATTATAGCACCCAATGTTTTTCATATTTATTACAGTTTACCTAAAATAATATCGATTGGAAGTATTTGGCAGACTGCAAAAGGTTTAAACAACGAGATTTATCTCAGAATGAGCAAGTTTATTCTGATCGACCTGTCGAAATCAGGCATTTTCATTCTTATTCTGATTATTAGGGGATATAATAAGCACTCTCTATAAAAATCCAGCCTCCCTGAAAAAACAACAACTGTGTTTCTAAGGCTTATTATTGGAATCTAAACCTAAAAAATTTATAGACCCATCTCCCAGTCTTCCTGGAAGCGCTGAGAGGAAGAGATAAGACAGAAGCTGGTAATTAGTCACTGCAAAACACAGCATCCCTGTCTCCAAGCTCTAACCTTAATGTGTATTCACTACTGCAACAAACACAAGCAACAAGACTTTGATTAGCTATCTAGCTGCTGATGTTGCAATAATACGAAGCATGCCAATGAGAATGAAGGGGGTGACATGAGAAAAATGCTATTGTGACGTAAACAAACTTGAGTGGAGCTTCGTTTGATTTAAGTGCAGTATTATAGATGTAGCATCTGTGTTATATTCTGGGAGAGTGATACGTAAAATTGAGAAGTCAGGATCTGCATCCACATAATGGATGACTTTACTTTGAGGGATAAAATCAATATTACATTAAATTTATATTGTAATATGGTCTTTTGCAACCGATTTTATTGATGCACTAGAAACAGCGCGATACATTCTGTTTGAACATTTGAACTTTTCTGCTTCCCGGCAGCTCAACCAGGTAATGGGCTGTTTGACAATTAATAATGAAACGTATTCATGTTGTCGTCGTGTGTTTCGTGGCTCAAATTCTATGAAATTTGGTACACGCTTTTTCATCTTGGCTTGTTTCTTGTCAGCTGTCTGTCCTCAATGAGTTTTCAGTTTTTCACAAATACTGCTTTTTAAAGAAAAAAGCAGAATTTGGCCAAATACAGGATACATTTTCCTCTTGTCACAGAATGACCTGTGATGTAATGCTACTGCTATGATGGACAAAGTATTGTGACAGTATGATATTGTGACCTAGCTTGTAATTTTTAGACATTTTGACTTGTGATAGCATGAAAAGCACCTGCCAGTTTCAGGGTCCAGTTATTGTGCATAACAGAGTCATTGTTAATGTTACTAATAACACCGGTGGTTTCCCTACTATGACAAGTCAAAATGTCCTCTGTGGAAAAAGGCCTATTGTTTGGCATTAATCTATAGTATCACACCTTGTAATACTTAAAATTTCACCACTTTGTCCCAAAAATGTTGAAGACACAATCTCTGACTGCAGTGATTTTTACCTTTTGTGTTATTAATTTAAATGTGGTGAATTTCTACTGTAGCTTGTGTTTAATTGATTAAAAGAGTTATTGTTGAACATTTCAGGCTGTCTATGAATATTACAGACCCAATAGTGGACTGACATGTGCATCAATACACTGTATACAGGCTGCGTTTGTTTGTATGTTTGTGCGTATGTGGGCATGTGCATCCACTCACAGGTCAACTTGCTCCTGATTGGCGAGATGAGTGACAAATAGCGTGATGTGGAGAGTTGGAACAGGGATCATGGCTTTGGCCAATTGGGGTTCCTGCTGAAGCACCGCCTCTTGGACCTCAATCACAGCTGAGCTGATCTGTCATTGGACACATTTGCTTTCAATCATCAGCAGCAGTGAGTTATTACAACAAGGGGAGAAGCTGTCCACATGCGGTAACTGCTGGTTCCCTCTCATCCTTCACCTCTCCTTGCAAGAACTAACTCAATATGGATGAGAAGAGGAAAGGAGGTGGAGGGAAAAAGATCAAAAGGAGGAGACAATCGGGGCAGCCTCTGCAGTTCAACAGATAAAGCGTCAATAGATGATGACCGTGGTAAATCAATTCCCCATTCAGAGGAGCTTTTTGGTCAATAAGCTGTAAGATTTCAGTGTCATCAGCTGTCTGGTAATTGAATCTTGAACTTTTTTTTACTTAGGAGACTTTTTCCCAGTGAAGATTGTGCTTCACTGACTGTGACCAACTGTCAAACACTGGACTCATCAACAGTCAGGAGAGGATATATTCAAGTCCCAATGCATGCTCTCATCTTCTCTGTTATTTTAAACTCAAGAGGAGACAACAAGGTCTACATCCATCAGTTTTTGGGTCATACACAACAGAAAGTGGTGGCAATATAAAAAAACAAGGATTTATTTTATTAACATCACAAAAGAATAAGTATTCTCTTCATATTAAAAGAAATGATCAGAAGTGATCCCTCCTTTTATTTAAATATCATACCAGTATTTCTGTATAGCCAGTTTACTACAAATAGTCAATTTTCTTTGCAGCCAAATATTATCCACAGACATATATTGCCAACTTTCTGCGCAGCCATTGGTTTACACTCATTTACAGTAGAACAATGTGAACATATAGTCAGCTATGTGTCTTTTTTTTTCAAAATAGCATCATTGCAAAGTAATAAAGTATGATTGATGTTACTGTGACATTTTGAGACATCGGGGATTACTTCCAAAGATCGCTGCATTCACAAGCTATGTTGTTGGAATATCAAATAATGACCCGTCATGAATGTCATGAAAATAAATGTGATTGTGAACTTGGTAGCAACTTATGACAAGAATGTTGCAATTTGGGAGGTGACAAAATGTCAGTTTGACAATTTAAAAAAAAAATCTAAAAATCGGTGGTTTGTTTTAGCAAATGGTAAGCAATAAAAGTATCTGCAATTTGTAGTAAATGTGGTAAAATGTGCAAAAGAAAAGAAAAAAAAACAGCATGAGCCTATAAGTACACTATTAGTGAACAGAACAATGATTCCTTACCTGCGTGTTAGTGATAGGAATGGAGACAAAGTAGTTGGGTCGCTGGCTCTTTTTCTTTTTTTTCTTCTTTTCTGCATCTTCCTCACTGTCCGCTGGCCCTCCACTGTCTCCTCTCTTCCTCTTTCTCTTCTTCTGGGTTGATTCTTGGCTGGGGACTAGAGAGAAAGGGCAAACATACAATAAATTAATGACAAATCCACCTAAGAGAGATTCACTGAATTGACCCTGATACTTCAAATTACTGTCCCTGTCTCTCTGAAAATGCACTTTCAGCCTCAAGCTGGTTAACTGTAAGTCAGAGAGATAAATTTACTGCACACTCCTTGAGCATATGACAGTAAATATTACAGGCGGCTGGCCAGTCTGTCAGCCACTAGGTTGAGGCACAACTTTGTCAGTCAGTAAATCAGAACTTCAAGACTTTAGCTCTCTACTGGTTAAAAAAACAACAACTTGTAATTGATGAAAGAAGAGTAGTAAGAATGAACATACATCCTAGCTCCTTCCATGCAGTGGGGCTGGTTAGAGCAAACGGAAGCTCTGACATTAAAACGTCCGAAGTTTCAGTTGACTTGAGGTTTTTCTTCATCAGCTTCCTCTTCTCCTTCCTCGTCTTCCTCTTTGTCTTTTTCTCACTTGATCCTGTGGAAGTTTGAACATAAGACTTTAAATCATGATACAACCGACACACATGAACATGAATACAAAAACTCACAAAAGGAGAGCACTTACACATGTGGCGGTAAATGCACAGCAGATGGACATTATCCAGTACCACAGTAAAACTTCTTCTGTACAGCTCAGAGGACAATCCCATATTATACTGAATGTCACGTTCACCAAATAGGTAGACGACTACAAACACAGTGTTCTGTATATTTAGTGCAGTATTCTATGAACCCCCTATGAGCTGTGTCCTTAATTAAGTCTGAATTTAATTGAATTTAGAGAAAGACACGCCACACGATGCTTTCAGAAAATGGTTGAACTTTAATATCTGTGAGTGTATTACACCATTGTGGGGAATGTTGACATCAATGAACAGGACTGCTTTATGGTCATATTGGACTTTTAATTATTTTTTCATCACTATGATGACTTTTTTCAGATATTTAATATGCTGCATAAGAAAAAAAAACATTCATGTTTGCTTGTTTATTCATTAATAGTTTCAAATGATTTTCCAGAAAATGTACTATATTATAATACAAATAAATATTATGATATACATTTACATATACCACGGTAGAGGATTTTATACAAATCCTCCATTCCTTGTGGCAAATGAAGGAAAATCTTTAATATCAGATACTGTAGAAACTGTTCTTTGAGTAATGCAAGGTTACACTTAAATTCTGAATTAGGTAAAGCAACACATTTTAAACCACTATCTGTTAAGGTGCATGAATACATTATTAAAGTTGTCTTTGGCCATCATGTAAGTATTGGCAAAGAGAGTACAATTCTGTTTTCATTTGATTTTCCATCATGCCAAGCCACGTTAAAGGTGCGTTCATCATCCTCTACTGTTCATTGTGATGTTGGAACACCTGAAGTTTTGTTTGGCATGTGCCAATTCATGTGAACATTTTAAATCGTGTCTCTATCCATCCAGCACAGAGTGTTTCTGTGTCAACTGTTTTTTTTTTTTTCGAGTGTACCCAATCAGTCGTGTTCAGCGAGTACTTTATGACATTTTCAACAAACCCAGTTATTATCTCAGGCAGTCAGTCCAACTCACCTGACAGCGTGGAGGATCCAGGGTCTTGCACCTCTGGCTGGACCTCCATGCTGACTGCATCCACCTGGTCTGGGGTCATCATTACCCTCTTCAACTCCTCCACTTCTACACCCCTCTCCTGTCCAACAACATCCTCATTACCACCACCACCCTCGTCATCATCATCGTCATCATCTGTTGCAACAGCAGTGGTCTCTTTGTCATAGGAGATACTGGCAGGCTGCATGTCACTCACGGTTACTTGATGCAGACAGGGCTGTGCTGTAGCCTACACACGAGAGAAATTGTACAACCAGGACACAACCATCATTATATTATATTTTTGTAAATTGCAGTGAGGATGGCATACGGGTTTCTTGTTTTCATTTCAAGACATTTCAGTTATTACCTTCAGACTGATGCGGTGTGCAAATGGATTAAACGCGTTGACGTTATGATAGTAACTAAAATGAATTTGAAATGCAAATGAATGCAGCCAATTTGATCGTTCATAACCGGCAAAAATCTTCTGGAAACAAATACTTCTTGAACACGTCGATCTGAGGTTCAGCAGGACGCGACCGAGGAGCATGACACACAAGTAACACAAGTGTGACAGAGTTTTGCTAACGTACAGTTGACGTTAAAAGCTGGCTAATGTTACTCGAATGGGCACTACAGCTAACTATAGCTCATATAGCAAGAAAATAATAGCCTACAACTACTTTAAGAACAGTTACAGTTATGTTAAACCTGTAGACTCTGCTACCTTGTCGCTAATAACACCTGTTGAAATGAATCAATCAGCCATGCTGCTGAACATCTGTTGAGCTAAGTTAGCTAACTGTTAGCAAACTGACTGCTAATTCGCTAAACTAGAGGAAATATACATTTTGATAACTTGTCATTGTCTGTTGGAGGAGAAAGCTCATTTTGGTATTCTTATTCAGTAAAAAATTCGAAGAAATAGCGGAAAATAACACTTATTTTCACGCTCTTCTTTGGATTACCGCCGGACCGGAAGTAGCGTCTGTTTGTAAACAATGTTGTACTTCCGGTCTGGGTTTTCAGCGCAAAGGCTTTCTTTTTTCAAATTAAAAGTACATAGCACTTGACCTTATATATTGAAAACTTTTATATGTTAATGAATTAAATATGCTATTGTAATAAACTTTTAACATTTATTGTATGTCAAAAGACTACTGTGTATATTTAGACCCAAGTTGTGTAGGAATTGTCGGCCCTTGAAGTACTAGATATTAAACACTGATGTGCTAAAATACAGGTCTACAAAATTTTATTGACATATACTGCACATTATGTGTGGTGAAGTTCTCTTGATTTGCAAGTTTTATTTAGCATCTTTCGCCCTTTCGGTCATATACAATATGTGATGCAATTCAGTTAAAAATTATATGAAAGACTGAATAAGCACAGACACTGTGATTACTCTCACACATTAAGTTTATTGAAAGTATCCCTTTTATTAATCATCACATCTTATACACATTCCGAGACAATAACTTAAAATCTAAGTGGCTAAAGCAAAAATGCTCATAAATGCTGCAGAGTATATATATATATATATAAATATATATATATTATGGATTAGTCATCCATATTTATTTACTGATCATTACACAAAGCTTTGTAGCCTTTGAACTCTTCAATCACTTACGGTATATTCAAGTCTTATTATATAGAAATTCAAACTAAGAAACAGTAAAAGCTGACTGATATTATTACACAGTTTTATACAAGGTGCTGACTGGTTACATGTAAAAAGCCACACATAAAATACATGAAGTTAACATTACAAATTCAACATCAGAAAACATGCAGAGAACTATCTGTTAAGCAAATGTGAAATGTGCTGTTCATGAAGTTCACTTGCCATGCCTATAATCAATCAATTTTGTTGCTGTACATATATATATATTTAAATTCTTGCTGTTTATACAACCCATTACAGATTATTTTACTTGTGATAACTGTAATGATAACACCATAACCACCAACACTACCAATTCTACTTTTTGCTAGGTAAAAAACCTAGACAATATAAACCTGCCACCACCATGAGTTGCTGGAGCAGTCGCACCACCACCATCAGTTGCAGGTGCAATCACACCACTGTCACGGCCACCACCACCTAGAGGATTTCCGGGTGTCCTTCCTTCCCTGAATGCTGCACTCAAGTAATTTGTTTTGTATCATAGAGGCAGCGTTATCGTTCTGATGACACTTCAGTAATCCATGCACAGTATCATGGAAGAAAACGCTGACCTTCAACACAACTTGAGGATATTCAGGAGATGTTCTAGGAGATATGTTCTTGGCCTCATGTGAGTGGTGCATCAACACCAGGATGACAGGTTTATTATCTATGGACACCAAAAGAGAAGAAGAAGTATGAGATAGAGTTCAGAGGAAGATGCTCAATGATGGAAATGTTTTAACTTAAAATTGTAAGATTCAGACTGGAGTGAAATTCTCTGACCCTGCTGTTGAGACCACAAAAGATAATCAAAAGATGTATGCATTGTTATATTTTAAATACCATTAGATTCTGTTTTGCTGATACATTAACATGTTGATAAAACTGATTTTAAAAGTCGGATAAAATCTTGTAAGCACTCAAAATGAAAATAAGTACAAGCAATCTCCACTTCAAAAAAATGTTCCCTTACCTTTAACCTTAGACATGGCTGCGTCCACATCTGTTCCAACTCGTGAACTGATTGTACAGAAGACAATTATGATCTCGCTGTCCTGATCGCTTTCAATAAGCTGAACCCCATATGGATCTTGAGCCTTCACTTTGTCCAGCAACTGTGCGTCAGCATCAAAGTTTTTCCCACTGACGATCTTCTGGTACATCACTTTGGCTACAGAAGGAAAATCTGTTGTGCAAATGACACAGAGTTATACACTGACAAGAATTCAGAGTGCCTGACAGTTGAGTAAAATGAATCTCAAAAAAGCTATGCAGTTCCTATACATTGAAAAAATAATAATATCGCTTTTTAAAAAATGTTTTAAAAAGAAAAAAGAGCGCTGCTGACTGTCTAATAATCATACACTCACCTTCCTGATAGTCCTATGGAGAAATCGAGGTAAAGCACTCTCCTAATGAGAAAGACGGCATTTACCGTTAATTAGGGATGCACCAATCTGTTTTTTTAAGTCCTGATACAGATACCGATGCCTGGGCTTTGGGTATCGGCTGATACCGAGTACTCATCCAATAATAAGCTGTATGCCTCACTGTGTGGAAGAGCTGGGATCTTTCTTTTATGTGTAAGGCAATAGCAGACTTGACTTAAACAATGATTTCCTAACTTTGTAAAACAAAATGTGACAAATAAAATACATAGATACAAATTCACTGAATTGTTATTTATTAAAATAACGGTATCGGATACCAGATCGGCCCATTGTCACTGATACCCAATCCAGCTATCTGAGTCAGTATCGGACCAATATTCAATATCAGTATCAGTGCATCTCTACCATTTATAGTATGTTCTACCGTTTACCGTTTCAATAGTCAGAGACAGAATCATTTCTATTTAAATACAATACTCCAAATGATACTGTGATCTCTTTATCTATGTTTCACTTTACAGGATGGAAGGTATTTCAGTAAAACTGGGTTCTTCTCACTACTACTATATTATGAGAGCAAATTCAGCCACTAAATGAAGCATATTAATAGGGCTGCTGTTGGAACCATTAACAACTAATTTCACAGTGATACATGAACAAATTTCATATTTCATTATAAGAAAGAAAAATAGATTTACCTTGTGCTCCTTGTGAAGTATCTGTGCCTGCAAAACATAAAATGACATGATGCAATTACTGGTGCCCAATAGTATATAATAAAAACTGCAAATGAGACCTGGAATTTGAGTAATAATACATTCTTAAAGTGAGATTTAAAGAGTGCAAGACTTACCTTGGGCTCCTGTTGGAGGGCCCGTAGTTTGGCAACCATAGAGCACCATAGGACCACTGCTACCTGAGGTACTTATATCTCTCAAAGAGCCTGTCACATAAGATAGAATAATGCACTTATTGATCCCAAATCTTAAATAAATCACTCTTTTGAAAACCAGATCTATATGTAGGATATTCCTAAATACATAAGCTTCAAATCAGCTTTGATCAATAAGATTGAGTACTACTAACTCTAAAATTGTCTGATCGAGTTGCCATTTGCTCATGTTAATAATTATAAATGATTTTAATAATTAATCATTTTAACCATTGTCTGGTTTCTGGTTTTGATTTTTGGTGAATTCCTCCAGTAGACCAATATGAGCTTCTAGGAAGTTCTGGACATTTTCCAGTTGGGTCTTCATCTCCTTCAGGATAGGGAGGTAATCAACCAGGACCCCATTACTATTTAGAGCAGCTGGAGAGAGAAAATCAAGTTGAGTGTGAATTTGGACAACTGAATAAAGTACAATTACACATCTGCAAAAAAAATAAGAAAGCGGTAAATAAGAAAGTGAAAGTGACTGCTATTAGGCTGTACGTACCTCTCAGAGAGTCATGAGGGATGAAATCTTTCAGTTCTTTTAGGAGGACATCAGTTCGCTTCTGAAACAAAACATTTATGGAATCACCTCACTTTATTTTTACATCATATAAATCATAGTAATTTTATTTTTCTACTGTTTTTTCATGTTTATCAAGCACACAAACAATAATGAGCATGACTCTTTTCATGTCATTATTTCTTGATGCATTCTAGGTCTCTCAATCTAAATCTCACTCTAATGAGATTTACACGTCAGCTTCTGTTACTCACCTGTTTGTGTATTATTTCAAAGACGGTCTTTCTCAGTTTGAGTTTCTGACATCCAGGAAACAGCTCATGCAGGTCTTCTCTGGTCAGTGACTGGATCTCTGAGTCAGTGTGAAAACCTGCCCCTGCAAGTACAGCACAGGTGTGTGTTGTGTTGGTTTGTGTCCAGAAAAGACCCCTCGTATCTGTGCTTGTATAATGATCCAACGGAAGGGGTGTTCATGTTTTGTGTATAATGTGCGTCAATCACACTTACTCTCCAATACTGGGGCTGCTTCTGGCCTGATGCGTTTTATTTCCTTCAATAAAACTGACATGATTGACCTGAAGAAAAACACACATAAAAACAGAAAAAGGCAGATAGGATCGCATGAATTTCTATATTTCTCTTTTACACACAGTACTAAGCATTATTGTTCTCTGTTGTGTAAACAAGCTGGGCCTGAAAGAAGAAGGCGGCGAGAGGAAGGAGAAAGACAGACCTTTAAACTGATCGAATCACTTGATAGATTATTGACGATTATCAGCCGTCACAGCAGGTACATTTATTGACTCAGCTGTTAATTAAACAGGGAAAATACGACTGTTTCAGATCGTATTTTAAACTTTACAGCTACGTTATACGGTCGCAAATGTAAAACCACTCACCGTTTGCAGATAATAGAAAGTGAAACTTTAAAAAAAGGGCATTACGCCGTGACGTTACGCCGTGACGTCGCGGCGTAACGTCACGGCGTAACGGCGTTACGCCCCCAATAAACCATTTATAATGATACTGACATTCACAGTTTTTCATTTAATATATTTACCATAATTTGAATAAACTACAGTAATTCCTATATGCTAAAAGAAAAAAGCTATTGATATATATTGTTAAGTATTTAATTATTAATAATTTCTATTTATTCAGGAAATCGCATTGAGATCAAATCTTTTTTTTTGCAAGACAGACCTGACAACAGGTTACATATACACAGTCAGGATGACAATAAGATTTAAAGTTCCTCAGAGGAACAAGTGTCTCTAACTTTAAGCTGTGTTGCAGTTCATTTCAGTATTAAGGTGTAAATGGTACTGGAAACCAGTCTTCCCCAGTGCAGAGTTTGTATGAGGAACCTTTAAAGCCATCTGTTGTCATGGTAATTAGCTCTGAGCTCAACTAAGGATGTCAAATGACTCGACAAGTTGGATAGCAATTTTGATCGTAACGTATACAATATATTTATCAGCATATGTTACATGTGTTGGTTCCATAAACGTTAGATCAACATCCAAATGATTCACAGTGAGTTGCAGTATGTGATGCTTATCATCTGTGTCCAATTTGATTTATCCCAGATAAAGGGCAGACTGCATCATTGACATTCACATGTAGGAGCTACACAGCAGCTTTAGTTTAGTCAATTCAAGTCAAGTCAATTTATTTATAGTCAATTTTGAGTGTTGACCAGTCATTTCTTCATGATCACCTCTGGATTTTAACTGGGAGTGGGGAATGAAGTAAAGTAAATGCCTTGCTCAATCACACAAGGACTGTAGTGTTTTCTCATGTCAGATTGAGCAAAAAAAAAATGTTCCCACTTAGTTCAGTCCAGTCCTTCTGTCCTCCAGGCTGCTGTTAATTAGAACAGTGCTTTGTCACTGTAGTGGTGCCTTGTCACTAAAGTGGCATCATGCTTCAGTAAGAAGCAGAATAATGAGGGAACAGCATGGGGAAAGCATGTCTGTGAAGCCAACAGGGGGCAGCACTGGACAGCTTTTTATTACCACGTTGCAGCACCTTAACCTGCTCAATACAGTAATACAGTAATTTATAGCCATGGATAAGATTATATTCTCTGTTCTGTATGTATTGGAAGCAATAGGACACAGCAGAACACAATTCTAAAAACTATATCATCATCTGAAATAACCAGGACAAAAATCAAATAATATTTCTGGTGTTGCATGCATAGCCATAACAAATAGAAAAAATAGAAAGGCTTCTAGTATTTCGAAGATATTAATTTGGAGTGCTGTATATGAATGTGTTTTTGTCTCCGAGAAAAGGACAGTCTCCTCTAGGGTCAGCCTGATTTCTCGACTCATTAAACTCTCCTCTGCTGCTTTTTAAGTGAGGATAAGGATAAGAGGATATGACTGGGTATCATCGAAGCTCACTACAACTACAACTATTATTATGCGCACTATATCATTATCATTAAAACAGAAAATTCAGATGTTTCAAAACAAAACAAAACACTTTTTGGGGCCATCTGATTACATCGCTGAA
Organism: Thunnus thynnus; assembly: GCF_963924715.1. Taxonomy (NCBI): domain Eukaryota; kingdom Metazoa; phylum Chordata; class Actinopteri; order Scombriformes; family Scombridae; genus Thunnus; species Thunnus thynnus. The sequence continues at coordinate 13,566,614 of NC_089534.1, forward strand.
GGAGGAGGACCGCACACACACTTGTTCGTTTCATCAACTTCTTCATTTAAGTAGCATCGTGCTGAATCAAAGCCTAACATTTCGACTTGTGCCTTCATCAGGGGCCAAACAGGAATACTTTTTATACATTTCCAAACATCACAAGGCATGCAGTCCTCCTCCTTCAACTAGTTAAGAGCTCCAAGGCTACCGGCATAAATTTGATGTGGTTGAGGTGCTTCTTCATTTGATACCATCTGATTACAATGACATTACATTATTTTTTTCAGTACATGTTAACATTTCTTTGTCTGTAACAATAAGATCAAGATAAAAATCAAGAACACCATGATGCACAGCAAACTATGAGATTAAATGCCCGTAATAAATAAAGCCTAAGGTTAAAAGATGCAATTTAAGCACATTGTTTTGCTCCACAGGCTCCATTTCTTTTTTATTTATCTCACTCTCTCACTTGCTTGTCTGCAGGTTTGGACAGCTACAGTCCTACCAGAAGCTTTGGGCCTCTCAGAACAAGTGACACTAATAACAAGGTAGTTCAGTCTGGCTTTAGAGAAAGTTCTTTCCTTTACAGAAGAGCTTTTGTAGACTCAGTGCAGTGAGCAGAAAAAATTAAGAGGCGCCTTGAAACAAAGGCTGCTGTGAGTTTGTCTGTTGTGTCCAATGTCATTCACTAGTGTGTCTACCGGTGCTGGAAGCTGAGCCTCTTCTCCTTTTGACAGAAACTGACAGCAGGTGAAGTGTTTTTTTCTCTCCTGCGTCAGACTGCCTTGTGCGTTTCCACGGGGGGCGAGACGGCTCCTGGTGGCTCTGCTTAGTCGTCCTCATGTATGATGGCGGAATAAAAGACAGTTCAGTGAGGATCTGACTGCGTAACGTGGCGCTCTCTATGTAATGACATGCAAAGACTGTTTGAGACAGTGGAAACTACTCTTTCAACAGCTTAACAGTGTGCCTGGGATGGCTCTGATAGTAGATTCAGGCTTTGAAGCCTCTTCAGTGGCATCTTTGAACAGAACACAAACATTAATTATGTCAATAGAGAGATTAAAGCTTTAGTTGCAATGTGCACAACTGAAGTGTTTTTGATATCTTCAGTGTTTTCGGGCTTATCTGCCGTTGTGCAAAGAAACACACTGAAAATGAATGAATAAATAAGCATATGAATACATAAATAAAGAGGGGTTACTTAACCATGGATACAGTTGCCAAGCTGATCTTCACTATTTTTACAAGCAGTGGCAAACTTTGGCCAGAAGATGGTAATCAGGCATCAGAAGTCTGAATTGGTTTGATTCAGCAAATGCAGGGATCCTAATAGAGAGAGTTTATGGGCTGATTTGGCCTCCGGCCTAACTTTTTGATCATGCCAAGTCTGCACTGCATCAGCATATTTTAGGTTGGAGCCAACAGTTAACACACACAGATGTCTCTCTCGCTGAACTTACTTGCTGGACTCATTTACAGTTATCGAGATCGTATCAAACATGCTTGATTATAAGTAAGTAAAGATTTCTGTACTGAACACTGCAAATTACAAAGTTCTTTACGATAAAAGCATCCAGCACACGATGCCAAACAGGCAGGATTGTAACAAATAAAGACAGAAGAGCACAATATTAGTGTGCAACGTAAGAGTGCAGCTATACAGTTTAGTCTTGTCAAGTTTTTTTTTTTTTTTTTAAATGTCAACTGAATGTCAATTGAGGATGATGGTGTTAAGGTTCTGTTCCAGTCTGGCTCTATGTTCATTAGCTGCCATTATCCACCAGTTCACCAGAGACCTTCAGCTTTTTCTCCCTGTGATGTTAAGTCTGGACTGAGTGAATATTAAGATGGACTGACTGTTTAATTCTGCCTTGTGCTGTCATATTGCCGTAGATGCCCTTTGTGTTTATTGATCTGTTCTCTAGCGATATTCATGGATAGACTGAAGGGGAATCTGTAGGTGGACAGGAGGTGGATTTTCTGTAAATATCTAACATGCTGCAATGATTCGACAGTGTCAGTCTGTCAGATTTTGTTGTTCTTTATGCTGGTTTCATTTGGATGTTTGAAACTTTAATACGTTAGTGTGACATATTGAAGAGAGGATTTTGTTTCTGGGGTTTTGGTTTGCTCTATGTTTTTCCTCCTGTGTCCCCAGCCTGCTTTACCCTCCATATTTGCTCTGCGTCAGTCTCGTTAGCCCAGCCCTGCTCCCTGTGTCTTCCCCAGCCTATCAGCTCCTCTCCTGTTCTCCTGTTCCACCTGCACCTCATCCCCTCATCAGTTTAGTTTGTGTTTAAGTCCTAGTTTTCAGTTTAGTTATCTTGGCTCCTTTGTTCAGTCTAGTTCTGTATATTCTGTTTCTGGTTTGCTCTGTTCTGCTGCTTTGCTTTGTCTGCACAAGCCAGAAATAAAGAAGTTATTCTTCAGCCTTGCTCTGCCTGCGGTCTCATGCATTTGGGTCCACCTGCTCTGCTCCGCATAACAGATGGAATAGTGAGAGTTGATTATAATAATCGTTATTTATAGAGCATTATAGATCACTTTTCAAAACCAGAGTTACAAACTGCTTCATTAAAGGCAGCAAATTACAATCAGCAAATTATGATTTTTTTAATTAAACCTGATAAAACCAATTAACATTAAAATAAGAGGACATAAAAAGATAACTCAGGTAAAATAAAATTTTAAAAAAACTCAAGTAAGCTATCCAATAAAAGTATTTTTAAGGAGGAGATTTAAATGTTATACTGACTCAGCCAGCCTGATTTCCTCAGGCAGGTTGTTCCAGAGCCTCGGGGCCTGACTGCAAACACCCTCTCCCCTCTAGTATTAAGCTGGGCCTCTGGAACAGATGAAAAGACCTCTGCCCGAGGATCTCAAACTATGTTGTATGTTACTAAAAGGTCAGACATATAGCAAGGAGCCAGGCCATGAAGAGCCTTAAAAGAAATTAATAAGATCCTTAAATACATTTTCAAAACATAGAAGTGTAAGGAGGCTAAAACAAGTGGGATGTGGTCGCATCTCTTGGTTCTGGTTAAAAGCCCAGCAGCTGAGCAGTCTGTCATCGATTTTTGATGAAGACCACTTAAAAGGCTGATGCAATAATCAAGAATTGAGTAGATAAAAGTGTTTAAAAACAGTCCCTGTGTCTTTAAAGGTTACAATAGATTGAATTTTTGAAGGATAATCAAAACATAAATGAACAAGCTTTGTAGTAAACTGCTCAAAACTTAAATGAGTATCGAACAAAACACCAAGATAAATGTACAATCTCCCTACATGTAAGCCAAGCTCTGGGAACATCCAGTAGACACTGGTTGACCAACCAGTGAATCTTTATGTTACTAAATGAGCACAACAATTCAGAAATGTACCCAGGAGCTTCCCTGTAGTGCCTGAATAAAATTGTCAAAACTCAAACTAGGTCAAATCTTGCATGACTCCTGTGAGGTGATATAAACAGAGGCTTAAATCTGACAGTACAGATCTGTTGCCTTTCTTCGATATCACAGTTTATTTGTTGTTCAGCTGATACTCTATCCGCCTGCCTGCTTTACTGAAAGGGTTGATTTTGGATCACAAAGGTGAATGCAAAGCAAATTGACACTGGCAGAGACGTTTGCTGATGGGCTTAGAATTTTGACTGTATGATCAGAAATATCAGGCTGTAGTTGAGTTTGCACTGAGTCACGATAACAGGATTATATGCATTGTGAAACCCCCTTTGTGTCTGTGCACTTAAGTTACTTCACTTATCAACAGGAGTGAAGGGAAAACCACTGTAGTGTCTTGGCAAATAATGGAACAGGTGTGCATGTTTTGTTTTCTGTGACTGGAAATACCATATTTTTTTACCGTCTTTTGGCAACACCAACTGAGATGACAAAGTGGAGTAGACGACAAGTAGACAACTACCTTATAAAATTCCTCCTGAGAGGTGGAATTGAGTTGCAAGATGGTAAAAACAACAGCAGCTGAAAAGAATAGAAGATAAAATGGACTAGGTATTAAACCATACCAGCTGCTATACTGTAGGAATTCATAATACTGTAAATCATAAAGGTCAATTGAGTTTAAATACTTTATTAATTGCATAATATCCATACCATTTTGAAAATGAATGGAATAAAACATTGTGATTCCACTGCAGCAGTCAATGAAATCCAAAAGATAATCAAAAGTTGTGTTATGAATAATAATAATGAATAATATCATTGCCATTCTCTACAGTCATGAAAAGTGGAGCTTTCTCTGCAAATCTACCAAAAATGACTATTTAGCAACAATTGCAGATAAATGTCTTGTGCATACTGAAAAGAACAGATGTTGACTTTCAGATGTTTGTACGCAAGGAAACGTAAAGACAATGTCAAGTGGAGAGAAGGATTTCTTATGCATTTATTTGATATGAATGGCAACAAGATAAGAGATGAGACGCAGAGACGCGAGAGAAGCGCACCAATGATGCAACTCATGCTCCGTCACACCAGCAGACTGATCTTTCCCTCTTAACGCGCTCAATTATGGAAAAATGTGATTTTTTCTCTCATCTAGGCATAGGCAACATGTTAGATTAAAAGTCAAGGCTTTGTAGACACAAATTCACTCACACACACACACACACACACACATACTTGCTCACAGTCACAGACATTGCCCTCAGTTATTATGCATTCATAAATCAAAAGGTTGTGACAGGAATTAATCTAAAACGATGGTAAGTGTAAGTCACCGGATGCAAATATGACAGCTTTATTAGAAAACTAGATTGCTTGAATTTGTCTGAATTAATGTGACACTTTTTTTGATTAAATAGCATCCCCCCCCCCCCCCCCCCCCCCAGTCCCCCCCTCCCTCACTGAGCGCTGAAGGGGGAGGTAAATTAGGAAACAGCAGGAAAAACAGAGGTGGCTCTTTCTTGCTCTATTTTTTCCTGTTGTTATCCTTTCACATGGTATACACAGCACAGCAATCCTTTTTAATTATGTTTATAGAGTGAACATGGATTTCATTTCAATAAATCCAAACCACAGATTGTCTATGATCCAAATAAATTGAGAAAACTGTTGAGAGTGAATAGTTTTTTATATTACACTCTTAACATACTCGTTATAAATACTAAATACTGTTTGACCTCCAACTAGATGGAACAGAAATGGATTCAAGTTCTGATACAATTAACAGAAAATTAATCAACAACAACTTTGATAATTTATCAAGCAAAAATGCCAAATATTTACTAGTTACAGCTTCTCAAATGTGAATATTTGTTGCTTTTATCTGTTTTATATCATTTTAGATTAAAAATCATCGGGTTTTGGATTGAAAGCTGGACAAAAAAGGCAATATGGCTCTGGGAGAATATGATGGGAATTTGTTGCTATTAATTGATCATTCAAGACTACATGATTAATTGATTAATTGAAAATAATCATCTGAGCAATAGATAATGACAATGCCAGTAGTTATCTTCTTATAAGATAAAAGATTTGTTTCGTTTGCAACTCAGAGAAATTGAATTTTGATCGATTTATGGAGTATAAAATTCAAAATCAAAGCTTTTCTGACAGTAAAAACACGCTTTGTCGTTGCTGTTGTTTGATTTTTCTTACCGTGTCTATTGTCTTTCATATGAACCGCTTGTCCGCTTAACTGATGGAACAGAAAGTCGGTTTGTTTAGTCTGTCTGCCTGTTTAATTCTCTCCACTGTCTCAATCTTTCTCATTATCTCTCTCTTTCTTATGCTTTTTGCGATTCTCTTTGGTGCTTGCTCGCCCTGCAGAAACACTCGATTTTCCTTCTGATTAAAGTCACCAGGAAAGGAACGAGAGGCAGAATTAAAAGATGAAGAGTAAAATGACCAGTCTTACCTGTCAGTGCACTTTTCCCTCTTTTATAAATAACCCGTTTACAAGACACAACTTATAAATGGTCCCTTCCTGTAAAACACAGTAAACTTACTGTAATTTATTTTACAGTAAGTTTACTGCAGTTTACAGCAAGATATTTAACTATAATGAAACATGTGAGTGAATAAGGAATTTATTAGAAAATAGACTGAATAGAGTGTAACAGAAAATGATTTGTCAGCCTATTTTCACTTGAAAAAGACAAACAGGTGTCTTTTATCTAATCACACAACAGGTGATCAACCACAAGACCATGTTGATTTGTGACAAAGAGATCATTGCCAGGTCAGGAACTGACATGTTGTGATGTCATGATACATCATATGTTTATCACAGCAACATTTCTGTCACGACAGCCTGAAAAACTGAATTCATAGTCATGACTGATTGCAGTCACACAGATTTTACATATGTGTGTACAGCCTGGATCTTTTTGTTTTCCAAAGCTAACTCTTAATGACATAGCCTACAACTTATGAAGTCAGAGACTGTCCTGCAGATTATAAACCCATCAGAACAAAGAGACACACACAGTGTTTCCTTGATATAGGCAAGAGGGCAGCTAATGTGTCCATAGATTAACATAATATTACCAGTCAGATGAAATTTGAAGTAACTACACCTTCATATCAATTGAATTCTGTTGTCACAGTGACTGTATTATATCAATGTTTTTTTTTATCCAGTTTCTCTTAATGTGATGTAGTTTTCTAAGAAGCTTGTGTTGACAGCAACCCTGATGGAATTGATTTCTGTTGACTCGCTGCTTTAACATCCTTTGTGGCTTTATGTCCTATCCATTCATATGTGACCTTGATGTGGCTCCCTGGAATTCATCACATATGAGAGGATTAAAAATTATATTCTGTCGCTGTAATGTGTGCATCATACTTAACAGCCAAAAAAACTTGTGTTATTTGCCTGAGCTGAGTTGATCTCGGTACAGCATTAAGAGAACAACTCAAGCCGCAGACTTTTCTTTTATCTTGCTCCTCCGTTCTGGATCAGCATGCACTGTTCCTCTTAATCTTCTGTTCTAGCCAGAAATCTTATATATTGGAGCAGGGAAGGTTTTCATATTTTTTTTCATTTCTGTTGCTTGTGAACCAGGCTGTTAGAGGCCTTGTGACTACGACAATACCTCTTATACATTTCCTTTCTCAACTTGTTGTCTCTATACTTTCCTTCTCTGCATGGCATTTTTGGGTTTTCTGTCCTTGTTTCCTAGGTCATGACTTGGGTCAGCATGACCTTTTAGTTTGACTATATCAGGCTCTATTGTCTCTGAACTAGTCAGAGACGAGCAGATCAAACTTAGTGAAGCTACTGTTTCCCTCTGTGCATGGATGAAGGAATAAAGTCTTGATTTCCCGATTGATTACTATTGCTGACTCACTGCTGAGTCTCCTTCTCTGGGGTATTAAAAATTTCAGTTTCATATTGTAGAGGGATGGTATCACATTACCACATCAGAATGAGGCTTACAATATTATAAATTTAACTTACATTGTTATTGGTACAGCATTGCATTGCACATTGTGAACTAACTGAAATGCAGTACTTCTTTGGTAATAAAAGAGAGGGAAGAGAAAAGAGATATTTGGTTGAAAATGTTTATGCAGTGAATCCCCAAACCATATTTTCTGATACATTTATACTGACAAGATATATCCTTTAGTGTAATGATATAAGCATATTATCTTGTGTACTGTCCAGTGCTTCCAATAGTTTTATCCCTGTTCTTTAATCATTCTTAAATCATTAATTTTAAGCCCTTTAGGCCACATGTTTTCTGTTTATCAGGATATTTCCATCTTATTTCTCCCCCTCTCCCATGTAGAAATCATACTGGAGAAAAAAAGTTACAGCCACTCATGTCTTAACTGGATTTTTTTTTATGAACTATTCTAAAGAGGATATCATTCTTAAAACGTAGCCTAGTAATAGTACAAATATGCACAAAAGGAATGTTAATAAATGACATATAATGACAGGATATTGTAAGCTTTGCTGCCTCTTTTTCTAAAGATGATCACTGATAAACTGGAAATATTTCAAATTTTTATAGTAACAGCAATTACAGAGTATGAGATTAAAAAGATTAACCTTGTAGACTACGTGGCGTGTGCGTGAGTGAATGCCTGTTTTTGTGTCTGTATATTATGCTCTCACTGCTTCCCCAGCGCAGCTATGCAGACAGCTAAACCAACTCCCCACTAAAGACATGCAAGAGTCTGGCTTCCTTTAAGGAGATTTACTTGTTCTTCGATGGCAGAGTGAAAACCGAAACAGATAATACTTAATTATTAACAGTAAGTTGAATATTTCCATTAATGATGCAGACTGATAGAATAAATGTCACATCTTAGGAGATGTTGAATTCGATGTCTCCATACATCTCTTGTCGAGACACTTCTCAGTTCGATATGAATGGAGCACAGAATGAGACTTCCCAGATGAGTAAATGGACTATGGCACTTTGCATGAAAGATGTGAAATCTGAAGCACAAATCCAATGCCAATGGCAGCAGTCATTATCAAGAAATATTTGACTGTCGAACATTGGGATGATCTATTCAATTCAATGCAATATTTTGCAGCATTTTGAAAAGCCCTATAAGGCACAGTAACTAAACAGACACAACGTTGCCTCAGTGATAGCCAATTTCAGTCTGGATGAAGGATCGTCACCTTCAGCTCAATCTTTCAAAGACTGAGCTTTTAGTATTTCCTGCCCCGGCCATCCGACACAATATTAGCACTGAAATTGCCTCAACATCATTGACTCCAACTAAAGCTGCACAGACCTTGGCATAATAATCATAGACTTCTTTCTATGAGCTGCTTTGAAGCAGTTTCTGTTCACCACACAGCAAGTGAATATTGTCAGACAATTCTCCATGTACCAAAAAGCTGTGGTCTTTTATAGCTTTATAGCTTAGCCTACTACAGATGTAGCGCATTATCTTTTTGTTAATAAAATGACTTACTTTCACAACCTAACAGAATAATGCTAACTCTATGAGGTTTCTAGTTATGCCAGACCTACAGCTCTAGACCTAATGTCCATAGAGCTGGGCAATAAGCTTTATAAAAATCCAGTGTTCAACAAATGTTGAAGATCTTAAAAATAATTTGAAATATTATCAGTTTATAATGTTGAGATATATTCATTTAATAGTTTGAGGCCTACAAAGATCAAAATTTGAAACATGAAGTTACTTCCTCTTCCTCCTGTGAGGCCTTTATGCCATAGCTGTCTCGTGAGATGTCTTATTTTTCCTAATTCCAAGCTGAAATTGAAAACTTGGCACTGATTGGTTGGTCAACCTCCCATCAGTTATTACACATTACTGGAATATTAAAGGATTGCATTTTCTTTATATGAAACTAAGAAACATGCAGAGTTTGAAAAGGTTAAGAGCAATCAAATCTACTCCTACTCCAAGTGTGACCATGGAAGCAAGACTTCACTTAAGTGTTTTTGAATTTTGACTTTATTTATGTATTCACTCATCGTAAATTCACATTTTGCATGAATTTAATATATCCAAATAATGCTTAAAAAAGTTCTAATTTATAATTTGCACACCCGCCACGTTCTCCCGCCATATCTTGAATTTTCAGTGTTTGTATATATAGGCTGAGTCTTTCGGCAGCTTTTCAGTTGGACAATCATGTCCGTCATGTCGGATGAATGCTCAGTTCAACAGGCCAGACGGCGGGCCAGAAGAGGGGCCTTCAGTTCTTCAAAGGTGAGCTATTTTTGTAGATATTATATAGTCTACTGGCTATCATTACACTGGACTGTGACTGGATGTGCCACAGTGTACTTGTGGCACATTCAGTCTTTAGTCTGAAATACAGCAGGCCTACAGCTTACTAGGACAACATGATAAATAAATGTTTAATGTTTAGATGTTTGTCTATTGTTATCTTTCATCACATTTTCAAATATCGGTGTGTTTTTTACCATACAAGTGAAACCAATTCTGATTTGTCTTAATATTCTGATGTAGATTTTAAATGTTCAGACAAGAAGAGGGTGCCGGACCAGTTTGCAGACAAAAGCCTTGCCAGATGACGTTTAAGGTGTCTGTGCTGAGGAGTAACTTGGTGACATGTTACAGGTCTAATAGGGGTAATCTGTCTTTTTATTTGTTTGCTCATTTTCAGGGATAGATCTTTGTGTATAGTAATATCATAGGAAGACTTATTGTAAAATTCATTTATTGTTTCACCATGTTTCACACTGATAACATTAAATCTTATGAAAAATGCTTATCATCCTTTGATGAATGGAGTTTTGACTTATTATTATTAACATTAATATTGTTTGTCCTTATAGTAGTGGTTCATGACATTTCATCTTGTTTGTTTTATTAATAACACCTCTATCATGATGGTAAAACTACTCGTAACATATCTTTGTTTACATCTGTTCACAGATGCCACTCCTGCCTGTTGGGTGGTTGTGCCTTTGGACCTTAATGCCCAAGGATTTCTTCAGGCACTTCAGGATAATATACCTGAGTTGCCAGAGGAATTTAAACTCTGTAGAGTCAATGGACAACGAATTGTTGTACCACTGGAGGAGCAGTGCCCGAGGGACGTTCATACTTGAAATGCTTTATGTCACTCTGCGCTGTAACAAGACCCAAAAGTATGCAAATATGTGACACGGTCCCATAGGAGTGAGTGATATGGCAATATCATGACCTTTTTCATCAAATTTACAATAGCTGATTGATTTCCCGTTTTGCACAACTAACACACAATATTACATAAAAGATACCACAATAATTATTAATACCTGAGTTTGACTCTGTTGAATATTCAGTTAAGTCGACATCAGTAGCAAACAGTAACGATAACAAAGAATTTTCAATTATTCTCTCAAATCCTGCATCCTGCACTACTTTCCATGTGAAATTGCATCTTGATGCCCAAGTTATATTGTTTACATAAACACCATGCTATTGATTAAAGGCGTGAAGTAAACTGTCCAGTGTAATAACATTATATTACACTATATTATTCTATTGCCTTGTTGGCATGGCACAGATCCACACTATTAATAATCTTCAAAGTTATGTGAAGTTTGTAAACTGGAGGATGCAGGATGACACAAAATGGCAGGATCTCTACAGTTAAACTGAAAAGGAATTTGTGAACAACTTTTAGATTGATCACGATATAAGGTCATGCGGTTGCCCACCCCTATAATGCTGTATTACACACAAAAACCCCATTTCAAAAAAAAAAATTAAACCATCCAAATGTGAAAACATGGAAAAAAGTAGTTTAGATCTTAAAAAAAACAGGAAAAAGAGACATAAAGACTGACATATATATCACAATATACTATAATACTGCACCACAACATTGTTATTCTGGACACACATTACAGTTGTAAAATATGCTTGAATATATATTTAGTTTAAAGGTCACTGAGTGAGTTATAATATCAGGAAGGATATTCAATAAAACAATGGTAATAAGGTTCTACGAAATGTAGTCTTTAACTTCTGCAAGCCACTGTTAATAATAGACATGTATTTCTTTTACATTTCTGCAGCCAACCACCAAGATGAGCCAGAAATCCAGCAGCATGAGGTGATAAAGTAAGTGGTGTTTATTCTAGTAGTTTAGATGCTTGAGTCTACATTCGGATTGTACACCTAGCAGATGTATTAGAGGCAATTTCTGTTGTTGGCAGCATGAATATTGTTATAAACAGAGTCATCATTTTTGTACTGGAGTAATCCTACTGGAATGGTGAGACCAGAAGCAGACAGCCATCTTACGTGCAAGTAGTCCAGCAGCCTGAGGTGATAAGGAAAGTGATGTTTATTCTTTATCTCTCAACTCTGCCTTTGGAATTTACACTTAATTGAAACTGTTGGGATTTTGAATAACCTGATACTGTTCTGAAAGACTGTATACAAAACCTTAAACACACTGTCATTGTCACATTAGTTTGACAGATCAAATTGATACCTTACATTAAGATAAATGTATTTTTTTATTATTTATTTGTATGAATTTCCCAAGAGGAAAGACGAGTCATATAGCTCCACATCATGAGTTTCTATGTAATTATCAACAAGTTTGATAAAAGTTCTCTGGTTGCCTTTATTGGACATCCTTTCTTATAATGCTTTAGAAATTCCAGGAAAATCCAGGTTTTATAAACATTTCTTTGTGTGAATAAATGAAAGCTCTCCTTCTCTTTAAAGATTTCAATGCCATCCCTGCACATTATATTACACTGATGTAAATTCATGTCTGCTATTGTATGTACAGTGAAATATGTCTCTTAACATGCAACAACAGTTCCTTTTCTGTTTGTAATTTCTTGTAATCTTTGTCTATTCTGTGTGGTGTATAGAGAGGACATCTACATCGAGTCTGATGTATCTGATGCTGAGGAAGTCCTCCTGGCGTCCCCAGTCAGCATCAATCCTGATGTCCGCACATGAAACGCCATGAATGTGTTCTAGATGTAATGTACTCTTAATTCCTAGTACAAGTTACATCATGTATTCATCAACTGTTCTATTTTATTTCAGAATAACATGGACCTCACCACGATTTTGACTGATTTCAGGCGGGACAACATCGACAACACAAACAACTTCATTGTAATTGCCAGATGCAAGCGCGTCCTGCAGACCGCCTGTATAGCTCTGTCCAAGGTATATTTTAACTAGCACAAGGTGCCAAATGTAGAATTCGTTTTTAGAAATGGCAGATGATTATGGTGGCTCAAGGAGGGAATTTTTCGGTAAGTTACACTCCCATTTAATACTTGTGACTACAGTAATACAGTGAATGCATTATTGTGAGTTCATTCAATAATTGCCCTGAAATTAACATATGTAACTCAATGAAATTACACAAATATTTTCCCTTGACATTTTCTTGCAGATTTATTAATGTTAGAAGTACAAAGCTGCCTCAGAGTTATTGAGGGGAAGCCCGGGGACTATTATTTACTTACAACCATTAGTCCCATGCGCAAAATAAATACTACACAGCTGGAAAGCTGACAGCCCCCCGCTGCATCAATGCAGAACTCTTTAAGATGATGTGTGGTGAGAGGCCAGACATCACATTAATTAACGTGGACCTTTTCATGGAGGAAGAACTTAGGAACAACATAGAAAGGTAACATAGGGTAATTTAATGAGGGGTCCTGTAATTTGTAAGGACAAACATAACATGAATGTAGCGCGTGCCTGGTTGAGGTTTGAGTGGAAGGATGTAGATGATGATAGTATCATGTTTTTCTTATAACACAGAAAATACCAAAGTATTCTGGAATTACAACTGTGCATGTTTAGTTTTCTTTTTCTTACAAACTGTCATTCTATTTATTTTAAAAGATTGTGATGTGCAGCACGCAGAGTACCTGGCCAGCCTCAAAGCAACAAATGGGGACTGGATAGATGGCTGTGGTGTCCTGGACATTTTCAAAGCCACACCGCAGGATCTGCCCAGAATTAAGGAACAGGTTGTGGCTCACTTTCTCTTTCGCCTGTAAGAAATGGAGATGGAATTAACTGTGAGGTACGACATCTCAGCAGTTGGCTGACTGTTAATATTATGTGGACATTTGTTCTGTCAATGTTTTTACATCCAGTTTTTTCTGTGATTGCCAGTCATACTGAGAACTATAAGCAAAATACTTACTAATGCTGTGGTAAATTTAATTTGACACAGCAGCACAAGGCAATGTAGTTAACATCAAAGAAAGACATTGCAAAAGATTGCAGAACTACCTTAAAATTACCTAATTTGATGAAGACTCTTGTTTTCATACAGTAATCTACTGTATACAGTATATATGCAGTGTTTGTGTGTATGTACTGTTTTTATAAGCCCAACAAACTGTGGTTCCTGCCACTTATTTATGTTATCTAATTTGAGTTCTGTTTCTGACGCACAGCACGCTACGACTTGGGACTGGAGTTAATGTGAGTCCATGTGGCGGTCCCTGATGTCTGGTACTAGGTGGCAGAGACTGTCAGACTTGGTCTGGCCTCATGGAAAAACACCCCCTTACCTTTGTCCTTTACGCAACGCATCAGATCAGGATTCCTGTGCTGTTTCTAAAAATATACATACAGTACATACACTCATACAGTAACTGTGGTAGTGACAATTTAACTGTGAGTGGTGTATGTCTCAATCAGTGGAGGTAGATGGTACCAGGTGCTGTGGCATTGTGGAGTCTGATGGCTGATGCCATGAAAGAGTCTCCTAAGTGCTTTGAGGCACGTGGCTGGATGAGTCTGTGGCTGAATATGAGCTGCCTTAGCTCAGCATAGAGAGGATGAGAGGGGTTGTCCATGATAGCTTCAGCTTCAGCGTGTAGGGGAAGAGAGGGAGAGAGCAGGAGATGGGCAGTGGCTGCCATGCCACGGTCTTGTGGTGCCACAGAGAGGCCTACTGAGAAGGGGGTAGCCAAGGTTTGAATGGGGACATTAGAGTTCGCCCGTGCTAGTGAGTCAAACCTGTCAAAAACTGGTTTAAGTTATTAGCACCTCCCTTTGTCGCCTCTACTGCTCCATCTGACCTTTTCATGGCAGTAATGCTCCTCTCTACTCTCTCGAATTGTCTTGCTGCAGCTTCCCCTCAATCCTGTTCTTGTAACAGTCTTTAGCCCTCCTCAGCTCCTTCTAGATTTCTTTCTTGGCATCTTCATTGTGTCCTGCCATGAAAGCCCTCTTCTTCCTGTTCAACAGGGCTTTGATGTCCCAGTTGATCCAAAGCTTGTTGTCAGGGAAGCAGTGAACCTTCTTGGTGGGGACAACACTCTCCTCACAGATCCTGTTATAGTCAGTTACACAATGAGTGAGACCCTCAGTGTCATCCCCGTGGTCTTCCTGAAACAGCTCCCAATCAGTTATCCTTTAACACTCTAAGCAAAAAAACTATATGCACCTGTAGAAAATAGACATAGCTAAATATATTTCCTGTTCTTTCCAGCCAACACTTTGATGCAATTCATAAAGTGCAAGGCACTCATTCTCATATAATTATGCACATCTCAGTTCTTTCTCTCTCTCCACACAATCACACGACTGATTAATGCTGGTGTGTTTTGCAATCACAACAGCAAATGTGATTATTATAAAGAAATGAGGATACAGCAATTCTACAATTGCACATTACCTTCAGGGATATTCATTTCAGCTGAATAATAAGTCTGAATTTTGGATAAAAGCTTTTGGCTCACCATTAGAAAGAAAGAACTCACAGACGTAAACCTTGGTTGGAAGCAACAAACACTTTCTGTATTTTTATTTAAAGGGGATATATTATACTTTTCCTTATTTTCTACTTTCAGCCCGAGCCAACTTCGGCGCGTGGCAGATTTCTTTATATGGTCATCTGCTCCATAGACAGCGTGCAAGTTTACTGCTCTGCTTCACTGACATTATGGCATTTTCCATTGTTTTAGGGGAAGTCATGAGCCATGATTTGAGTCGAGCTGGCACACTGTGAGTGTTTTTCCATTACACAGCAGGGCAAAGTAAAATAAGTTATTTACCTGTTGGAGATGTGCTGGTCGTCTGCAGCTCTTCATCAAACATCATCATCACTGTGGCTGTTTCTGCTTGTACTATTCCTTCCTGCATTATTTCTGACTGATCCGCTGAACAAAGGGCTCCAAATATCTCAATATATTGTTGCGTCAACCAGTTTTTAGTGCCATTAATGAAGTTTTGCTGATTCAGTGAGGAACACGTTTAATTTCCTGTAAATTCTTCACAATAAAAGTGTCCTGTTATTTAGTCATTTAAAAGCTTTATTTGAAGCAGTGAAGCAGGAAATGTTGGGTTTGCATCGGCGGTAACTTAACATGACTCTGACACGTACTGCCTCTTGGCAGGCTTTCGGAAAGCTGGCCAATCAGAACAGAGTGGGCTCCTCAGGAGGGGGCCTCAAAGAGACAGGAGCTAAGACTGCCTGTTAAGAGACAGAGGCTGAACTGAAGGGCTGCATAAAGGACCAGTTTAAGATAAATAAAGAGTTTTTTTTAAGTGCAAATCATGCAAAGCTACTCTAGCGGAGTCCAAAAATAAAAATATAGAGCTGGAAATTAGCATAATAGGTCCCCTTTAAAAGCCAGCAATGCACTAACATGCACCTGTACCGTGCCTTGCAAAAGTATTCAACCCCCCTGAAAGTCATCACCATTTTCTTGTTTATAAAAGATATTAACACATATTTTCACAATCAGTATTTTCTTTGTTAATACTTGTGCTGTAGTATATATCTTTTGGCAAAATTAGTCTTTTCCTCATTTAAGCATTTGAATTACCTTGTCTCTTAAGTCTTCCTTATCTCTGTTATTTCACAACCTGGCTAATGACCGAGGACTGAGCGGTTTTTATATCCAGAAGGAGATTTCTACTTTAACCACTCATAAGTAATTAATAATGATCATTTATGTTCAAATAAGTGATATTGCTGTATCATTTGTGAATAATTTTTCATCTCTAAATATGGATCTCAAAGGCACAGGGGTTTGAATACTTATGCATTCAGCTTTTAGTTGATATATTTTTAATATTAGCAGACAAATAACTTATTTTGCCTTTAGAAATATACTGGAGCATAAATGTTCACAATGAAAATGCTGATGAGAAAATATGTAACTGAGAAAATGGTGATTACTTTCAGGGGGCTTGAATACTTTTACAAAGCACTGCATATATTCCAAAACCAAATGTTGCCACCATTACTGTAAATGGGTCTTGACTATAATGCAAATGAGGAATGCAGCCTTCCTTTTCGTGGAGAGGCAAGACCCATAATCAATAACGGAGGCAACATTTTGCTTCACTCTATGAGATGATTCTTGGTAGCCCACACGCATTCCTGTTTCTGTAACCGACGACTGTGACCCTGGTTTAATCACTGTGATGATGGTGTGAATCACCATTTTCAAAATAAGCCAAGTTGATGTTTGATCCTGACCACATCTCATATTTTATCATTATTTTATAATTTAAATTAACCAATATTTTTTATGACCATGCACTGCCTCTTTCTGTCCTAATTAAGCAGAGAGTTTTGCACTAATCAAGGTTTCTGAGTTATGTGGACAGCTCTTGAGTAATATGACCTTGCCCAATTATTGAAGTGCCACAAGTTGTGACTAACAAATTGGACAACTTTAATCCTGACTAAATCCTGAAGTGTTTGTGGGTTTTGTTGCTTTTTCATGACAGGCAAAATACACAGATTACACAGAATGCCACACTCAGTGTCTTTAACATTGTACAGTCAAGTATTCTCTATTTAGATAGAACATTGAAGGATTTCTGTGGTTTACATTTACTTATTTCAGATCTGCCAAATAAGTAAATGTAAATGTTCAATAAACAACTTGGTGATTTTGGGCCACATTGAAGTTGATGGGAGGGTCGTACCAAAAACGTGCAAAACACCTCTCTCACTTGGCCTCATCAACTGCATCCTTATGAATAGAGTGGAGACACAAGAGACATCAGAATGAGATTATGGCTCAGAGGACTTATCTTGCGGTGCAGACACATTCTTGATGATTGCACACAGCGTCTGCCGATGGAGGATGTTGGACCCGATGTGCTTCTTAGAAGCATGTTTGAAAACGTCTTGGGATGACTAATGTAACCTTACAACAGGATTAAGTAAAAGGTCTGCACATGCTGTTGACTAATGCTAAGTTATAGACTTGCCTATGTAGATCTTTGGGTTCTTATCATTATGCTATATTACAAAAGTTTGCAGAGGAATGATATGGGGCCTGGTTAGTCCAAAATGGCCAAACAATACCTTGAAAATCGGTAACCATTACGTTTTCTTTCTCAGGCTAGAGATGATGCAGAGAAGCCTCCAGTGGGCAAGGGGAAGATTGATCAATGTTACAGCTGCACATTGACTTCTCAGTGCGTTTGCAGAATTTATTCGAGAGGTCACAATGTCTTCTCAGCCTGGACAACAATGCTCCACTGTGTATTTAGCAAAGGACAGCACAGATGTCCTCCTCTGTAAGTTTAAACTCTGAAATTCTATTTTCAGTCTGTTTTCTTGTAATACTGTGATCATTACACGCTAGCACCTCCATAAACAGAGTGTGCCCACACACTCCTGAAAAATCGCAGACATCTGGTGAGTAGCCTAAAGTAGGCGACTCCAGACGGCCCGCCCACCACTTCCCCCACCACTCCATGTGTCAACTTTTAGCACCTGCCATAGCTTCTGTGGTTTTATTCTTCTGATAGTTATTACATCTTGCTTCACATCTACAAATACTGTATTGTATAAATACTCATACATTACAATTTAATTCCCATACATGATGCACATTATTGTTGTTTGCACTACCACACATACTTGCACTTTACATACATTGTTTGTCTTTATTATAATCTGTATATTGCTTGTATGTTGTGTACTGTCTGTAAATAATATGTACACTGTCTGTATATTGTCTGTATTGTTTGAGAGTCACCAATGGCTGGAACCAAATTCCTTGTGTGTGTTAACATACTTGGCCAATAAATCTGATTCTGATGTCATTTCAGGCAGTTTCTGTGACCAGACACAGCTGGTTTTGCGTGGTGGTAGGGGTCGATCCCATTACTTGGTCACTTGGGAACAGCTGTCATTCCTAAGGTCATGTGGGTTTACTGCGCTTCAGATGGCAGATATTCTGCATGTGTCTGTGCGTACAGTTAGACGATGTTTGAGGTGCTATAATCGTGTAAGCATGTGATGTAAGATTTGACCTGTAAACACACACATACACTTCTATTTGTAATATGTGTGAATATTGTTGGGTTAAGTTAGGTAATGGTTGTACTGGAGTACATTTTTTACCTTTCAGACAAATCCACTTCACCTGTGCTTCACAGACCTGACAGATTCTGCCCTGGATGAATCTGTGCAGGACATTGAGGCTGGCATTAACCTAGTGGATCCTGGGCAATATGGCCAAAAATGTTATCACAATAAAATTTTCATATCAGTCAATATCGATAACTACCACGATAAATGTCAAATCTTGCCAGTTCAGAA
Source organism: Thunnus thynnus (assembly GCF_963924715.1). NCBI lineage: Eukaryota > Metazoa > Chordata > Actinopteri > Scombriformes > Scombridae > Thunnus > Thunnus thynnus. The sequence goes on from NC_089534.1 coordinate 13,585,595, forward strand.
GATTTCACAAATCTGAGGTAGAACATTCAAAACAATTATAATGATAATGAAACTTTTTTTCAACATGAGGATATGCATGAGTAAAATTAATTAAAATCCTTTTGCAGTCCTTTTTCCTCAACAAAAAAAATATCTTAATAGAAAAATTAAGTAATTAATTAAGATGGCTCAGATTGCAAAGTTAGTTACCTGTCCAGTAACACACGGTAACGTAATTCCAACTAAATTATACAAATGAAAACATCCACAATACATATCGTCAAGAAATCACCTCTGCCCAGATGAAGTTGTGACCAGGCATGCTACGGTAAGCCTATTGTCTCATTTCCAGTTGCCAGTGTTTCTTTGTTACTGGTAACGTTTTTGATGCTCTCAACCCAGTTAACTTTGCTATATTGTTCATTATAATGGCTAATTACCCATTGTACATTTAAACACACACTTGTTCTGCTCAAGCACTCATAGCTCTCTCCTTCTTTTAGTGATTTTCTCGCTAATCCCACAGTTGCTTACACCCCATTCAGATCTGCTAGCTATTTTAGCTTAGCAGTTAGCAATGGCTTCCCTCTCTCCCTCTCACTCTCCTCTTCTCTCCTCTCTCTCATGCTCGGTGTGTCTCCTGTTTAGCTATTCCTCTGCCTCCTTTAGTGATAATGGTACATGTAATTAATGTACTTCATTTGCCGTGATCGAGGCGAAGCTGAGTGAATTAGAAGCGTGGCTCAGCGAAGCCAACCCAGCGTAGCTCCTTCAATGTCTTCTCTCTTTCCCGCTCAGTTTAATTATATTGAACATTTGTATATATTATATTTCTATCAAGGAAAATTACATCAAGATAATTATTGTTATTGTTTTATTGCCCAGCCCTATCTTGAGTCTGTCAGAGCATTCCTGCATGCAAGTGAACTTTGTGTACAGAGAAAGAGGGTGCAAGCAAGCTTGTGCCGCATAAATGCTGGAGCTGCACTTCAAGCAGTGTTGCAGAGACCAGAATGACGGTCTTATCAGGTGGTGGATCCAAACTCATTGTGGTACATTGATGGAAACCACAAGCTGATAAGGTAGGTACAGCAACACCACTTATTTCAGTTAAAAAAGAAATCAATATTACATCAGCTGTATGTGTTTCCAATTGTTGCTATATCAATGTCCACCTTTAATATTTTCTATCCAGTTTTAGGTGGACGATAGTCATTCATGGGGCTATAGATGGGTATAGTCTCCTTGTGATCTTCCTGCATGCCTCAAAAAACAACTGCAGCAGCACTGTATTGGACAGCTTCATCACTGCTGTGGTCCGCCATGGCGTACCCTCCAGGGTCAGGACAGACAGAGGATGTGAGAACAATACAGTCTGGCTGATGATGAACATTTACAGAGGCTTTGATCGTGGCAGTGCTCTCAGAGGCAGGAGTACCCACAATCAGAGAATTGAGAGGCTCTGGAGTGATCTCTGGCACGGATTGATGAATGTCTATTATGACTTATTCCATCTGGAGAGCGAGGGCATCATTGTTATTGACGATGAAATGCACCTCTGGGCTCTCCATTACATCTATCTGCCAAGGATCAACAGAGATTTGAGAGATTTTGTTAGCCAATGGAATAACCATGGTTTGAAGACATAGAGACACATGAGCCCACTACAGATTTTTGTTAGAGGCTGCCTTGAGCAACAGGGCCGTCTGTCAACTACCATACAGGACATTAATTCTCTTTAATTTTAAATGAGTTACCTGCAGCAAAATGTTCACCAACTAATAAGTGGTGAGCAGGGAGGCAAACCCATGACCTGCTTTGTAACATTTCTATCGATGCCTTCACCATTACACCACCTCACTCTACAATGCCATAATAGCCCAACAAGGTTTTAATTTTATTTGTCATTGTTTTACCCTTGCTCATACCCATCGTTTAACACCAGAGTGCTTATTTACTTGTATGACATTGTCTAACCAGTAAATTTGGAAGGGGAATAAAATAACACCCAAGTGCAAACTTGGGCTTTTCTTTAGGCTACCCAAACAAATAGCGTGACAAATGTCACGACAGATTAGGTGGGCTAATGGGTGCAATCGTTTTGCAGCAAAGGAGATGCTGGATTAGTATTGTATTTATTGGGACAATGTACAGTTTTAAACATAGATGTTAACATTTGAAGTACTGTACCAGAGTTAGCTTTAAAGCAGTCCCTCATAAATAAAACATATAACAGCACAATAACAAACAGTACAAAGTAAAAAACACACAGGACACATTATACAAAAAACAAAGTTACACACAATAGCACATCACATACACCCAGGGTGTCAAGTGTGATCTGCCCCTCTCTTTTACTGATTGGGTGGTTACAGTTTAAATTTTGTGGCTGTGAAAACCACAGGGCGGAGATCATTATCACTTAAGACAACACCGCTTTTTACACTGTCCTTGGTGACACAGGGCAGCATAAAATACATCATTCCATGAGTGCCACTTTTTTCACCACTTGTAAACTGACAAAAAATGCATCGTTTTCACAATTCCATGCTGCTTTTTACTCTGTTTTACCATTACGTTACACACGAACACACATATATAGATAGATATAGATAGTATGCTAGCTTTTATGATGGACAATGTTGCTTTGTGGTTAATCAATGTGAAATCACCTGCTGTAATGTTAGTTTTGACTGGGGTGAAAACCTGCAAACTCATGGTTCTCCATGTTACATGGTTCCCTATCCCTGACCTAGTCGGATATATCGTTGCACTCTAAATAATACAAGATTCTTATTTACCAGTTTACCTACCAGTTTATTTACCAGTTGACATGAACACGCCATACCAGTAGTCTTGTCCACCAGCATGGGTGATTTCATTCATAGGCGGCGCTACGAGGCTATAAATATGATCATGGAAATATTATGCTGAAGCTTTTTGTGATTTACTTGGCTTGCTGATTGTTATTTGGATACTAACAGGTATTTTGGTGAGAGACAGAGAGCAAGAAAGAGAGACAGAAGCTTCTAGTCACTGATTATAACGACCAACGCGTTCCAACCCTTTCCTGATTTTGTTTTGCCTGTCTGTGTATTTTGGTGCCAAGCGCAGGTGGGAGTACAGGTGGGAGGAGAGGGGTATGGGGGAGGGAGGGGGGTTATTCAGATGAAGCAGTGCAAAGCGAGTTTTTGGTGTTGCTGTGCTGAGAATAGATGTCTCAGAACCACGTCTGTTTCTGAAGCAACGTCAATCCACTGACACTTCAATGATTTTATCAACAAGAAACAAAATTCTCTCAACAAGTGCACAAAAATAACAGAATAAGGCTTAAAATATAAATAAATAAATTGTTAATTGATCTGCAGCCTCCATACACTTCAGACTGATCAGTTGGAACTCAGCATTCTGCTTGTTATACGGTAGACATCGGCTTACCTGAGCTCTTTAATCCTGTGCGTCATGAAACTTCTTTCCAACTTTGTTTGCAGTATTTCAGAGGTTCATGTTTTATTCTTGAAATGCCTTACAATGCTATTACTGTTGCATCACATTTTGTGATACAATGTGAGAATTTACAACATGCAATAGAGTAGAATTAAGACTATTTTCCCTGTAGGTTATGAAGCCACTTAAGAGAGAGGTTCTGTTCCTGGATTCCCAACATTCAGACATGAGACAAGGCTTTAGACATGAAACTTATTGAAACACATTAAGGTTTCTAAGGTTAGATTAGGTTAGAACATGCCTCAGGTTTCTGCCTAAGGCATGTTCTGCAGCTCAAAAAACTTTGTGTTCCTCAAAAGAATTGTTGTATGTGTTTGAGTTTTTCTATATGTTATTTTTGTTTTTATCAGGTCTGTTGTTGTGGAACCGTGGACAGAATTAGCAGGCTCAGATATTAAGGTAAAAATAATTTGCAAAGAACATTTATCTGCTATTTGCTTTTCATTAAACTTTTTATTTTTTCATCTTTTTAAACAGGGGCTCCCCAAACAACATTTTGGCATTGACTGTGGAATCTTCATGATAATGGTGAGTGAAACGTTTTCCAGAAGGAAAAAATTAAAAATTAAAATGAAGAAATAAAAGAATTAATAGATTTTTAATTCATGCTCTCTTATAGAATGTCCATTAACAGTGATGAGTGAAGTTTTAGCTCAGTAGTCAGCGCAGTCGTCTATGATCTCCAGTTCGAGACCCAGTGTGATGACCCCCTTCATAAGGTAGTTTATTAATGAACACTTACTGTAACACTTTAATTTTCTAAAATTAAAAGCATAATAAAAACGAAAACAGGATTTTAAAGCCTTTCCACTTTGTTTCGAATACAAATACAAATTATTTTGCTGCCTCAACAAATATAGATACAAATACAAATACTGGGCCCTCTGCACATCCCTAGTTTGCAGCCCTTTTCACATGTGCAGTCTTTTCCTTTACTTTACTGGCATTGGGCTCATGTGTAAATGGAACAAGGCCCAAATGACAGCAGCACAATGTCAGCACTCTGACGCAGCTTCAGTTGTTTCCCTTGTCTTCAGTTCCACCTAAAGCAATTTTTGTTATCGTAATAGAGTCATACTGTTGCAATAGAGGATTCTCTCCTCTTCTTTTCATTCAGCTTGCTGACTTCAGATGCACACAAACCAACCAACACAACTTTGCTATATTTGCAGTACTCCTGGTATGTTGTCCTGGAGGCTTCATTTGATTTCTATAACTTCAATGCTCATATATATGATTAAAATAAGTACAATTTGATTTGTGATTTGGTCCAGGAAGTTGCCCCCTCTGTGATCCTTCCCAAGATTTCTTTCCTTTTCTCTTTGGGTTTTTTTGGGGAGTTTTTTCTTGCTGTTATGAGGGTTTAAGCTATGGATTGTCGTCTTGTGGCCTGTCTTGGCCCTGGTAAACTATAGGTGCACTCAACTTGGACATGCTGGTTTGCCGCTGCTTACGTTGCAGTGAGGCCAGAGCAAATTTTTGTTTTAGATAATAAGTGTTTATTTTAATCTCACATTTCTCTTGCAGTGGTCGTAAATTCCTTGCTGTGGTGGCTGCTAAATGAATCCTGGGGAAACACTGCCACCAGAAAATTTCACATAAAAAAATCTGAACTTACATTTTACACATGAACCCTTCTTCTGTGATCAGGTGTGGTGAACTGGAATGCATTTGCAGAGGAGTATGGAAGGACCTACAGAACTCCATATGCAATCTCCTGTTGCATTCAGTGCAATTCTCTCTGCAAAGACTGTGAGGGCTATAGGGGATGTGGACAGAGAGGAAAACTGCAAAGGATTCTACTCGGAAAATTACCTTGCAGGATACTGCAGCACTGACTGTTTTTATGTGGCTGGAGGCATTTTATGATTGACCTCTTCATCTCTACCTCACTGAAACAAGCTCCTGAGGAATTATTCCTGGGGAATAATCTGTCTTCTTTTCATAAGCTGTATCTCTTACACTTTGTTATACAGGGCTCGTAGTTTCCTATAATTTCCAAGAAAAAAACTGACGTAACTGTAACAATTTCATTCATTTGAAAGACAGGGGATCTGATATTGATCAAGCTGAACCCAACTGGAAGTAAAATGGAAACCCTGTTTTGCTGTTCCTCTTTTCCTGCATCTCGTAAAGTCGCATCTGTCATGACTTGCAGGAAGTTATTATCCTGTCTATTGTATTTTAATGTGTAAAATAGGCTACATTACCCTTGTTCACCCATAAACTTTAGTCAGCAGTAATTCGTCCATGTCAAAACAATGGATCCCTACACCTGTTATGGAGGACATTAACATGTTCAACCACAGAAATTTTGTCATAATGACTCCAATACTGCATTTCTTCCTCACATGATGACCTGACTTATCTGAGCCTTATTCAGGTGCTCGTGTTGTGTGGCTGTAAATATTTGAAAAATGTCAGTGAGCTCCAACTATTGTATGACTGGCTTACTGGACAACAACACACACAATCACACTAATTTCTGTCATTTCTGTTTCTGTCAGACATGGTAATTCTTTTGGCTTGAGAGAAGAAATATATTTAGAAGTTGATGGTCCTGCATTGCAGAAGTTAGATTTTCTAGATTTAATTAGTACAGCAATGGCAAGATAAAAAGTTCAACCTGACTGGAAAAATGATATTGCTCGGTTAACAATATATATGTAACCATTACGATGTAATGTGTGTAAAGAAATGGGAATGAATCAGATATACTGTGTCTAATTTCAATAAGTAAATGTCATCCTGTTCTCTGAAGCTAGTTGGTTATATTTGCCTCATTGACAGTAATTTACATATACTTAGGCTAATTACCCTTGTCTGCATAATTTTGACAACATAGCAGGAAGATCATGATTGTCATACATTTTAAATATTGCCAATACTGGCATTGCAATGCAAATGCAAACTCTGCATTTTAAACATTGAACATCATGTTCTTCAAAGTAAATTTTCCTTCAAAGTTTTATTTTTTCTTCTTCGTAGCTAATTAAAATAGATTTGAACAGATGAAAGAAAACAAGAATGCCACAATGATAAACAGATGAAACCCAGAATGCCCTCAGATGGCCATACACATATAAGAAAGAAGGGTCGTGACTTGTAGTGGTCTTGCAGACTGCAGACAGATTCTATTGGCTGCTTCGGACTGACAGCTAACTTTACTCCTCCCCACACTGCAAGAAATGCACTAGGCACACTGCAAAAAATATCTGCTGAACAGACGTCTTTCAAGCTCTTGGGGAGTTGTGGTCTTCCATATCTTCCAGTGCAGATGTATGAATATTCCGAGTTTGTTGCATCCTTAATTTCAGAGTGGCCTGCAGTCAAATGCTAACTGGTAAAGTTAGCAAGCTGTAGGATGTCAGAGAGTCCATATTATCCATCTATGTTACTGTCTGATACCGAGCAAAAATACAACAACAACAACAACAAGAACACAAGCACTCTTAAAAAGAAAATCTCTAAGGTAAAAAAAAAGATAACATAATCCAAAAAAACTGTCAAGTCCCAAATCAGCTGCAGTGAAGTACTTTGGCACTTGGTGACACAATTCAAATTTGAGATCACATGATGCATTTCTTTGGCTCAACCAATCAGCTCCTGACTTCACAGACAGCCTGTCATGACCTAATAAACTCTGAGACAAATTTAAAAACTGTTAAGTAAAAGCAAATTCAAACTAATGTTTAAATTCTTTAATTTGCACCATGAATTTGAGGGTTTTATTTGAAAGTATTACAAAAATAATCTTCAAATGGGTGATTTTCTTTATAAAAGGGAAAACACAGTAGCTACCTTAACTACAGTAACATAATGGTTTCTGCAGTAGTATGAATATTGCTGTGATTTTCTTCAGTAGTATAATGTTTGTGATTTACCACAGTAGTATAATGTTTGTGATTTTCTACAGCAGTATAATGTTTACTGAAATTTTCTACAGTAGTATAATGTTTGTGATTTTCTACAGCAGTATAATGTTTACTGAGATTTTCTACAGTAATATAATGTTTGCTGTGATTTACTACAGTAGTATAATGTTTGTGATTTTCTACAGTAGTATAATGTTTACTGTGATTTACTACAGTAGTATAATGTTTGCTGTGATTTACTACAGTAGTATAATGTTTGTGATTTTCTACAGCAGTATAATGTTTACTGTGATTTTCTACAGTAGTATAATGTTTGTGATTTTCTACAGTAGTATTATGTTTACTGTGATTTTCTATTATAGTGGGATTATTACGGTGACTTTCTACAGTAGTGTGTTGATTACAGTGATTTATACAGTATTAAGTTGATTACTGTGTTTTTAGGCCTAATACACAGTATTATACTGTAAAAAAATATTCACAGCAACTAACTGCGCCGAAACACAGTAAATTACTGTGGATTTCACAGCCATTTTTGAGGTGTGTGTCCTTTAGGTTTGAGTAACAGAGTTTTGTATTCAGTATAAACAGCCACTGCAAGCAACTGCAGGATGTGTGTGTGTGTGTGTGTGTGTGTGTGTGTGTGTGTGTGTGTGTGTGTGTGTGTTGGGGGAAGGATTCTGGATGTAAGGGCTAAAGAGTGCTTTGGGAGTCGAGCCAGGAGGGATGTTGCAGCAGCCCAGGCAGGATGACTAAAGCATGAAAGGAGGGTTGGGTAGAGTCCCCTGTGAGGGAGGGTGGTGGGGGGCTGATACGGTGAATAGTGCAGACTGCAAACCTGCAGCAGCACATTTTACATTTTATAAACTGTGGTTAAGTACATCTTTAGAACAAAATCGGCCTTTTTGGTGCAGGTGGAAAACATCCATGAAACAAGCACCGAGATACAATCACCCTCTGTATTTGTTTCATAATTTCTATGGTTTAGCTGCCGCCTTCAGATCATTCAAATGCCTCTCTGGTGAATAAAATCCTTTTCCCTACAAAAATCTGGATATTTCAGAGTATGTACATTTTGAAGCTATATTGGAGCTGTAGCATGAGCTTCTTCTTTGTTTGTTTCAAGTAAAAGAAATTAAAAGCTACATTAGAGTTACAAGTCCTCATGTAAATGTCTCACAATGCTGTATTACATGTGGGATGGTTAGAAAAAAACATCTGAAATGTTTTTTAAAAATATGCTAATGTTTCTCTCTCTGCAGTCTCAAATGGCGTGGGAACTTCGACTGATCACTTACTCTCTTGTTGGATTCTGCTGTGCAGCTGCTTTGAGTATTAGTGTGTGTGCGTGTGTGTGTATGTGCATGTCCATTCTCCCACCGCCGTCTTTCCAGCAGGAGCCAAGCTTCTTAAAAAAAACACACAACATCAAGCAGCAGCAAGATTTGCTTTGTGTGTGTGAATGTAAGTCGCAGTGCTCATGTGCTATAAGTCCATGTGAACGTGCATGGTGTTGTCTGAGTGCCAGTGTGTACCTTTGCATGAATGTAGGCGTGCACATACATGTCAGGGTGCACCCATGTGGTTCACTGTGTCTCTGCATGTGTCTGTGTGGGTTGTTGTGTGTGATAGTCATGGGAGTGTGATTCCTTTGATCACGACAGCAGCATGGAGAAACAGATTACCTTCCACTGCCGCGGTGACAGAAAAGCGCTCTCAGGTTGACAAACCTCACCAGCAAATTTAATATCCTTCTCATTTCACCAACAAACACCAGGGTACAAGAAGTTGTACGTGGAGTTGAATTGAATTTCTTTGTGAATGTAATGCTAAATAATGTGACAATATCTGTCTTATTATTGCATTTCTGGAATGCAGAGAAGACAGTGCTGAGCTGCGCCAGAATGTGCTGTGCTTTTAAACAGATTGCAGCACTATGCCAAAGTCAGCTGTTAGAAGATTAAAATTATCCTCAAAATTATTGATATACCACAAGGATGTTGGCTGGAAAATTCTAATTTACCACAAAGATGCTCATTATATGATGCCACCAAAGCATTGCCAATCCTTTCAAATTCAAATAACATGGTAAACCACAGGAAAGATTTTCCTCCTCCACTCAGAAATGTGTCTTTCTTCTTGTCCCTGCAGTTGAATGTTTGATGTTCACTGTGTAGAATGATGTATGTGCAGAGTCTGACACTAGATAATCTCTATGAACAGATATCTGCATATGAATGTAGAATCTGTAGGCAACAGAAGAAGATTTTAGTACTGGAAGCCTTTCTGGTTTCCATTTGTAGTCTGTTTGTAGTCCAAGTAGTATTGACTAATCACATTTGAGCGAGCTTTGGTTGCATGCAGGTAAACAGTCCATGTGGAGAGCAAAAGAGGCGGAATGCATTGGCCTAAATGCAATCTCGGAACCCATCAGCTATCATCTGACGACGATTAAACTTTTTATTAGCTCTTTTTAATTTGTCTGCATCCATATTAGAGATTAACCGAAATGTCGTCTAGACCGTCTCAAGTTGCTTATCGGACTGTAAACAACAACCAGCACATGGAAGAGGAAGTCTTAGCCCTGACGTCTGTTATCTGGATATCCATTGGCTACACCAGAAGTCCCGAAATATTGGCTATTGCCCCCAGATAGCCAATGAGTTCCGAGATTGGACACTAGAAGTCTGTTTTCACATTCATTCACTGAAAGTGGAAAGTTTCTCTGTCCTCATTGAAAATCCATTTTTAAGGGGTGGGCATACAACTTGTCTGGAAGCCAATCCTGGTCCCCTCACACAAGTGTGATGTGGAAACTTGAAGCCTCCAGTGCACATACACTGAGAACTGATTTAACGGTAAGTAGGGGACATCGTCTGTGAAGTAGTTAAACCTTTGAAATGAAGTATGTTTGCATCATAGACTCTGGAATTTTTAATGAGGGAGAGGGATTTTAACATGGTAATTGTACTTTTTTTGTCGAAAAACCAAATCAGACACGCAATATTGTTCCAAGCAGAGTATTTTTATATGTCTTAATCCATGTCTGGAGGAGATCTTTAAATCAAAGCATTCATGGGAGACAAACCATTTGCAGTATCTGCTATGCTTGTCTGTATTACAATAGATTGTTCAAGTCATTTTCAGTTGCATTTATTTTATTCAGAGTTGTATTCAATGTGTTGCCGTGTTTTGCTAGAAATTAATTTATTGTGCTGATTCTTCCTCCCTCTCTCACACACATGGATGAGTATTGAACACTGAGCATTAGCATTAGCATCCTCTGTGTTAACTCATATCTACAGCTTCAGGCTCCTTAAAATGTTGGCATTCCCGACACAGTTCTGTCACTTTAAAGGTATAGTTTGACACTTTTTGGACATTTGCTTATTGACTTTCTTGCCGAGTGTGAAATGAGAAAATTGATACCACTTTCTTGTCTGCATGGTAAAAACAAAGCCACACTAGCAGCCGGTTACCTTAGCTTAGCACAAAGACTGTAAACAAGGAGAAGCAGCTAGCCAGATGCTGACACTGACTTCATTTTTAAGATGTGCAGACATCTTCTCACCTAAATCTGGGCAAGAAAGCCAATTAAAGTATTTCCTGCAAGTTTCAAACTATTCTTTTAAAGGAACAGAACTGTGTAAGGGAAAGAAATAGTCAAGACATAACCCCTTGTAAAGCCACATGCTTTTTATACTTCTTTTTTTTAATAATATAAAAATTTAGTGAGCTTTAGCAGTGCTGGCAGATGGATTTTACCTTTGGACAGCCAAGCTAGCTGTTTCCCCCTGTTTCCACTCTTTGAGCAAAGCTAGCTTCTTATTTACTTGGGTCACATTATGTGCAACAACAATTGCACAAAGGATCGTAGTGCATTCACACAGGATTTCATGAATTATATTCATAGGTTGAATTTTTTTTTTTGCGGAAACCTGGATCAGACCATATCCAGTTTTGAAAAGCCCCCAAATTCCTGCTGAGACAGTAATAAGAGTCGCAGCAGTATGCCGCTGTAATACTGGCCTGTTTGCAGGTTTCTGCAAACTAAAAACCTAGTCAAATGGCTTTTGTGTTTAGTGATTGGTTTCTGTGTAGTATTGCTATCTAAAGAGTTATTAAATGCTGAGAATGTGTAGATGCATGCATGGTAAACAGCTTATTGTGAATAAGAACTCAGCATGAGTGACTATCCAGAGTGTTGTAAACACCGTCTGTAAACACACAGGACTTCTGGCAACATGAAACTCATCGTGGGGTGAGTGTGATGAAGGGTTGTGGCACTGCTGGTCTTGAAATCTGTTGGATTTATCAGATGCTCAGGATAGAAGATGTCTGACTCCAATGAGGCTGCTCTAAAACATACCTACAGCCAGAGAGAGCAAGTGTTAAGATATGTAGTTTCAGTGTCTAGAGAGTAGCGATTACACTGCCACACACACATTTTCTCAAACATTAAACTGAAATGGATTATCACCACCCCATCAGAAGTTGGCAACTTGCACCAAATGTTACACTACTGTACAGCTTGGAACCTGGCAACCTGACCAGCCCTGAACAGCTGCCGATGTCTGATCTTATCAGCATGGGGGAAGGGTTAAGAACTAAATCTGGCAACCCAAAAGAAGAGGGACTAAAGGAAGTACGCTGCTTTTGCTGCTCTTTGGATCAAGCTTTACGCTTTCATAAAGTTTTTGTAATCTCAAAGTAAAATCCTGTCAAACAAATCTGACTGAGAATGAAATCATATTAGGCTATTTTTATAGCTGAATAGTTGGAACTAACTGTGTTTTGTTACAGTCTGTTTTAACAAATCAAATCCAATTTTGCAGACATTAAAACATTGAACATTTAAAGACGTTACAAGACTACATTAAATCAAAGCTGCACTCTGTGACTTGCAGTAAAAAACACAAGACCAATATTCATCTTAAACCCTGCATTTCTTGGAATATGTCAACAATTTGCAAGTGGCAACTTGCAAATTGACTCATGATGACATCTGTTATCATTGGACCTTTATTGAATTTTTCACATGTTTCATTGCAAGCATACTGAGACAGACAGATTGTCCCTGAGATGGAATTTGCATACAAAAATGCATGTCATACCTGGCGCAGATGTGTGCAAGTTCACATGCACTTTTTCAGGTATGTGTGTGTGTGCATGTACCCCTCCCAGTGCGATTCACTTCTGTGTAATGCACCTAGCCTGAGGGCCGAGGTTGCCAGGTTGTGTAAATAAATTAAAGCAACAAATTATGTTTAAAAGCTTCTCCCTCAGGCTAGGGAAAACTAAGATCCATTATTCATGGCCTTTACTGCTGGGAATCTAACGGCAGGTGTGTGTTCGTGTGTGTGTGTGTGTGTGTGTCAGTATTTTTTGTCAATTATTCAAAGATTAACCGCCCTTACCCCATCACATTATCTCGTTGATGAAATTGAATACCATTTACATTGTGATACAAGTGATGAAAACTACAACAACGGATGTTGAACCTCCGTTTCATGGTACTGAAATTGGAGACATTCTTGTACAAGAAACCTTTAAATGCTGACATAACAATTTCCATTTCCGTCAATAATCACCCTTCAGTCAATAGGTTAATAAGGCAAAATAGAAAATATTGCTTTATGATAAACATTTGATTGATTTAATCTTGAAAATTGCATCACTTTTCTCTAAAATCTTGATTCAACATTGCACTCTGCGCAAAAATCATGTATTTGAGATCAGTAATTGGAGAGAAGTGCTACGCGGGAGAGATGCAGTCTTTTCCAGGTCAGTTGAGTTATATTTCTGCCAGCATGTGCTGGCCAGTACAAGGATCTCCCCCAGCATGTTGTTAGTACATCTCCAACAGGAACCTTCTTCACACATGACCAACCGATCCTGGCCTCTCTCGTCTCTACTGTGAGTCTACTCTATACTCTACTCCAGTGGATCAAATACTGAAATAAAAATGCTGCTTTAAAACAAGAGCTCAGGTGCTTCAAACATTACTGCTATTTGCTTGTACATAATGCTACTGCTGCTATTAATAACAATTATTATATAAATATTTGTGTGTTTTGCTTAGCTTTAAAGGAATAGTTCTACATTTTGGGAATACATTTTTTGCTGAGAGTTACATGAGAACGTCATCACCACTCTCAAAGACCAACGTGCAGAAACAACATTTCAGGAAGCTACTGGGCCCGGCCAAGAAATAGTCCCGCACATAACCCTTCATAAAACCTTATTATGGATTTGACACTTCAGTTTTTTTCCTCCATTCCATTCCCCAAACTGCATCCCTTTGTTTAATTTTGTTTGTACAGTCAGACCACATCGTTTAATTAAAAATCATTCATCATTTTAGTTTTAATTCTGTGGTAAATCATCATCTGGATGCCGCTCGGTTCCCACACAAACCATTATCAGAGTGGAAGCGGTGCTTATTTACTCTTCATTTACTTAAACTGTGATGAGACGCTGAAAGTGTGTGTTGGAGAGGACGGAGTGTTTGCACTGACAGATCAAAGGCTCTTTTCATTAACATCTCCACAGAGAAAAATAAACTTGTGTAAATGATGTTATCTTCAAAGCTGAGCTGCCATGATTTTTAAAAAAAGAGGTTTTCAATCATGGTATCATACCGATCTGGCGGATTGCTCTGACTGTGTTAAGAAATACACTTTACTTTTATAATGTATTTTCTAAAATTTATTTTATTACCTTTTAAAGTCAGGTTATCATCATGACATGTTCATGGATAAACTAATTTATATGACATATTTCCATGTTGCTAATCCGAGCCACATTTTACAGAATCAACTCCCTGAACAGTCATAGAGATTTTCTCCTCACTACAATGTGGTTAAAATCTGTTCGAGCCATAACAAAGTTATGATTTCATTATGATGTCATTTTAATTTCATAATAATGTTATTACACTGCAGACACATTCCCACAATACTGACTGCAAGCCAACTCATTTTAATTAAAGCAACTAGTAATTAACATACCCTATTTACATTTTGTAAATTATACAGATGTTTCCATTTGAGGCTGCAGACGACAATGAGGATTATAACAAATGAAGAGATGAGAAGAGAAGCAGATGTATTTGCCAAGGAAATAATATGGATGAGAGTTTGTAGGGATGATATGAAGATGGTGTTTATTGAAATTAACTGTTACGGGGCTGTAATCATTCCTTCCTATTTAAATTTATGTGGTAATATGCCTGATCAAGTTTAAAGATCCCCTCCAGAGATATAAAAACACTCTGCTTTGAATAACAATTTGTGTCTGATGTAGTTTTTCTATAAAGAAAAAAGTTCAATTACCTGGTTAGAAATTCTTAAAATGGCATCTACTCCTTTTACCTCATTAAAAATACAGAATCTATGAATATGCAAATGTTTGTATCACGTAAGTTTAACTGCTGGACAAAACATGTCTCTTACTTCCATTCTGAGTGTTGGAGACTTCATTTTTTCCACATCACACTTGTCTTAAGTTGCATACTTTACCACGAATGGCTTCCAAACTAGTAGTGACGCCTTGGTGAGCACAGAAAAACCTCCAGCAGATGAAAGTGAAAACAGCCTTTTAGAGTAAAATTCTGCACATACATCATTCTGCACAGTGAAGATTAAACATCCAACTGAAGGAACAATAACCAAAACACATTTTTGATTGGAGATGAACTTTAATAAAAAGCTGTATGCAGTTTTGAAAACGTTGTACTGCACACAACACAATGCTAACCTTTTACTGAAAGCACCAAAAATTCAACTCAAAACAACCCCACAATAAATATAGTATTCTCACACAGTACAAATACATCCAGGTAAAGTGGAAATCTAGCTTTGTGATAGACCAGCAACCAGTTTTGGATATCTCCCTGCTTTTATCCCTGTGCATGCTGGGATATCTCCAAAGCCTCTTAACTGTGAAGAGGAATAAGCAAATTGTTAATTTAAGGATATATTTCAACAGCCATACTGAGTGTTTCAGCATGTTTCGGTGTTTCAGCAGACACTCCCCACCTCCCAACATGTAAGGTCTCTATAATATATATCATGCCTGTTAGGCTTTGACTTTGTTTGCATGTTGAAATGCGAAGGTTACATGAGGCTCTGTGTTTTGTTGATATAGCTTTCTGGTGATCTAACGCATGGTCTTACAGCCTGGTTTTCTTTATTCAGCCCTGTTTTCTTTCAACTATGTGTCACACTGTCACCCTTATCTCAAGAAGAGTTATGGATTTGCAGTTTGGGTTTTTTTTCTCTCTGTCTCCCGCCATCATCTACTTCTCATGTTCAAGCCATGTTTAGGCTCCTTGTTGGAGACACCCAATCTGATACTGGAGGGGCCCACTGCGGGCAACGTTATCTCCTCCTTTTCTTCTTCCTGCTGTCTTAACTGTTCATCTTCCTGCTCAGAAGATTGTTGCTGGTACTTGCCTCATGTTGAGTTGGGGGCTTCTCAGTCATGGGTCATCTCCAATTCAGACCACCGGCCGTGTAAACAGACAGAAAGACTGGATAGAGAAAAAGGGAGGGAGGGAAATGGAAGGCAGTTTGCTTTTATTTGACTGCAACATTGGTTAGCAGTGTGCACTATAATTTTATTACACAATGAACCTTTGTGGAAAGACCCACCATAATATTATTGTGATTTGTGGTAAAGTTTGAAGTTTATTGTGGTGTAGGAGTCAGCTTGTTAAAAGTATTACACTTTGTTGATTTGAGAGATGGGTAAATTCTTTCAAACAGGCTCAGCTGTGTGCTGTTGCATAATTAGTCTATTAAAAACTGTAATGATGTTGCAACTACAGGCCGAAAGGAAACTTAAGCCAAGCAGTTTTTTTTTTATATATTAGCAGTTTTTATTCATCAAATTCCATTTAACAACAGACAGACAGAAAGAAACATTGCTGTGATATACTGTACATCCCCCTATCTTGTCTCTACATCCTCTCTTCAACTTCAGTCAGACTGACACCCTTTCTCTTTTGGCTTTGTCTTCCTCTCGTCGGCTCTTCATGCTTCTCCGTTCCTCTATTTTTTTCCACCCTCTTCTCCTTCAGAGCTCCTCAGAGTGTAAAGCTGAAGCAAAGAGGAGAAAAATAAGGTGCTCAATCAATCCCAGTAGTTTGATCGATCCCAAAACTTGCAGGAATGAAATATTATGGGATGAAAAATGGCACACATGCGGACTACTAATTGTTACCATTTCCTACAGAGACATGGCTCATTAGATGCAAAAATAATAAGTTCTAGACTCATATTTCCAAACCTAGCAAGCAATTAATATGAGGGTGCCTGCATAAAGGAATCATTTTCCCCTTATTCTTCTGTCTTGGTGCTGTTGCTTCAGCCTTGAACCTCCTCCGCTGTCTATGAGTTGTGTGTTGTTATGTTCATGATACTCTCTCACTGCATCTTGTAAGTGTTGTGGGAGTATTGTGAATACGTTTTTATCACAGTTAATTAACAGTATTTTTAATGGGCCATTGGTTCTTATAATTGAATAAAGTAGATAAGATGGAAAGTTTATTTTATGCCTAATGTACTCCCACAGTTTAGTGTGTTAAAGGGGCGTCATAACTCTTGTTAGTGAGTGAGTGATTATGTTCTTTAACATGACAGCTCCATCATCATTATTATTTGCACCGTCTAGATTATAATGAACCCATTTGCACTAAAAATATCTGGTTTCAGTGAAAAGATGAGAAGAATCTGAGATGGGATACACAGATTGCTTTTCAATACAGAATTATGCACATTAATAATTCTTCTTTACTGAGACTACTATAACTACTTCATTACTATTAAAGTACTATATTATACATTCATAGGATACATTACGGGCTGTACTTTCCTGAAACAGGACGCAGGAGCAAAGAAATAGACCTGCACCCAAGAAAAATTGCATAAAGACGTGACGCATTGCCCTGGCGCTGGCTTTGCAACAGCAGGAAAATTAAGCTCTAGATGGGGTATAGATTATTATTGACATAGAATACTACACATTATGTCTCTAGCCAGTACAACAGATCTTGTGAGAATGACACATTCCCATTATCATAGTCACAATGTTTGTCCTTAGATGGTTAATCAGTGTGAGTTGATGTTTTCTTACATGTGAAGGTTTCAGTTAGCTGGTGAATACCTTCCTCCTCATCGTCAGGAGCTACCAAACTGGCTGCAAATGTCCATAAGATCCCCATCCAATCGATGCTTTCCTGAGCTTTGACCTCACTAGGGACTCCAGCAGGGCTTGATTTTATAGGACGAACAGCACCTAAACAGAAGAGAATAAAGAAGAACAATAGAATAGAATAGATAAAAATGTAAAGCAAAGTAGGCTGCTGATTTATTGGTTACATTGATATTTACTATTTGCATCCCACTAAATCAAGTCATCTTTATATTGCAGGTATAGTTTAGGGAAATACACTTGTTCATTTTCTTGCTGAGAGTTATATAAGAAGATAGACACCACGGAAAATAGGAAGCTACCACCAGTAGCTGGTTAGCTTAGCTTAGAAAAAAGACTGGAAAGGGGGGGGAACAGCTAGCCTAGCTCTGTCCAAAGGTAACAAAATTTGATTACCAGCACCTCTAAAGTTCACTTTAACATATTTTTTATTTTTTCTTTAATCCGTACAAAAACTGAAGGGTACTCTCTAGTCTAAGAGCGGATTATTTTTTGGACAGTGCTGGTTTCAACTTCACAATAAAACTCCTAGTGACTGTTTGTAGCTAAGTTACACTTCTGTTTTTGACATATAATGTGTTAACAAGTGAGATTTCAAAGTGTTCGTAAGTGGACTTTTTTTAACCTTCAGATAGAGCCCGGTTAGTGACTTCTCCCTATTCACAGTTTTTATGCTACACTAAGCTAACCGTCTCCAGGTTGAAGTTTCATATACAGATATAATAACGTTCTTGTCATCTAACTCTCAAGAAACAAATCAAATATGCGTATAACATGGCAAACTATTCCGTTAAACAAGACCTTATAATACTTACAATATGTTTTACTCAACAAGTACGTAACAAGTGTTGAGACCACTCCACACACCACACAATACAGTATCAATCTATACTGTATACTGTATATATACTGTATATATCCGAATATACAGTATGTGTTCATGTTATTTTCTTCACCCCATGCAACTGTTTGTGCTCACACAAAGTGTAATGGTTGATTATGTTTACTGTAAGTCTCAATTTTTCACATAGTGGCAGAGAAATCAATATTATATACAGTAATATTAGATATATTCAAATTCATTCCTAGTGTACGTGATATGTATAATGGTGTCGAAGTTTTTGCTTGCCTCTAGCCCTCAAACCTCTCTTAGCGATGGCAGGAGGAGGAGGGAGACCTGAGGGAGAGAGACACAGGAACAAGACATCAAGTCAGACAGCATGACGTGAAGAATACAGAGTAGAAAAAGAGAGAAGAACAAACAGAGAAGGGAATAAGACAAGTAAAAAAGAAGGAATCTATGGAGAGATAAAGTCAGAACATTGATCAAAGGCCTTCAACTCAGTGTATATTTTACATTTTCAATCATTCACAGCCACATATAGCATTAGATTTATTGCTTGCCTCCAGGGTGCGATTTGGTAGGGGGGATGGTGGGGATTTCCCCCCCTCTGGTCTATATATTCATGCCTCTGCTGAGTTATGAGGGGACAAAAATTTATCCCCCTCATAGTGATTTATGCTGCTTCACCCATAGACCATATAAAGTATCTAAAATAAAAATAGGATATTTAAAAAAGTCTATGTAAAGCGCTGCAACATGACAACAGTCATTAGAGCAAACAACAGTAAAATCAGAAATGGACTCTCACTGTCAGCGCTTGTGTGACAATAGAGATGACACTGCATCTAGGCTATGTGATGATGCAGTAAACGGATCAAGGGTTGCCTCCTTCCCTGCTCGGAGATTTACACAGATGTGGATGAAAGAGGGGACACACTGTGGATGACCCCTCTACAGGGTCAGCAGGCTGTTTCCTTTGTCTGACAAGCAGGCATATACTGTAGCCTATTTATCTCTATGATGATAGCATGTTGTGCTAGGATGAGTACTGTTAAAACGGGACACTTTCCAAAAATTTGCATTCTGGAAAAATTTGCTGAATCATCCCAATGCCAGGCGGGATGGTGGGGATAAAAATCTGATTACTTTTCAGCAATGCATAAGCATTGGTTTTGGGTTATTTTGTGTTTTCCTTGAAAAGATATTCATTGCAAAGCTTAACTGTCCCAATTTGCCAGGTGTCTCAAATTAATAATACTCACCCTAATGTTGTGATTATTTTCCATTCAATACTGAAGTTTGCTGCACGCTGCGCATAGAGCCGAATTAAACAGTGACTTGAAAGAATGACCTATTGGCACGTCTGGCTGAGTGGTGCCATTCACAGTGCTGAGAGGAGCGTTGGGGAATTTAATTCTGGCATGATCACGTATATGATCACATCTTCTATGTATCCGGATGAGGAAAGGACAAGGCATGAACTTGACATCATATTGCTGAGAGTGACAATATCATGCTACTTGATGAATTAATTTTTTTTAAACGGATTAAAATATTACTGCAAATGCAGTGCTCAAGTTCAAGTTTCGTAATTGTTTTATTGAAGTTCATAATTATTTTATGTTAATGTAAGAGCTACAAGAAATAGCCCAATAGACTCCATAGTCTATATAGGCCCACTGTGGTTCTGATTTTCATGAATAAAAACATTTCAAAAACACCCCCACCTCCCCTTCTTCTGTCTTTTTCACAAATCGCACCCTGCTTGCCTCTGTAATGTGGCAATCATGATGAAATAATAAAAAACATCACACAAAGAACACACTTCATCATACAGAACATGTTAGGACTTATCTTGATGCTTGATGCAAGACATGCTGAATGAGCAGGATACAACGGCAACACAAGCAGCTTTTCAGTCACATTTTTACTAGTATTTCCACCACTGACATTATCCCAAAGTATTGTGTCTGTCACTAACTTTTGGTTTAAGGTGCAGTTGTGTCAAAATAGTAAGTCCAACACATTTACAAAAAAGACCATGAGTCCGCAAAACAAAAAGGAAAATGTCCTTTTTGGCTGGTGGGGCATGTCGGAGGCTTGTTTGATTGACATTAGCCAGCAGGATACCAGTGCTACATTGTACCGAGACAAAGTAAACAAACTGCAGTGTGTCAGTAAAAGCAATCACCAAACCGACATATAAAGTGACATTTGCAGGTACGTTTAAATTAAATTAAATTAAATTCAATTCAGTTTTATTTATAAAGTGCCAAATCACAACAAAAGTCATCTCAGGGCACTTTCCACATAGAGCAGGTCAAGACCATACTCTTTAATTCACAGATACCCAACAACTCCCCCATGAGCAAGCACTTGGCGACAGTGGCAAAGAAAAACTCCCCTTTAACGAGAAGAAATGTCAAGCAGAACCTAGGTTGGCAGCCATTTGCCTTGTCTTTGTACATGCTGTTAAATGTACAGCAGCTGAGCAGCTAATTGGCTATCTAGCCTGCTAACTGACATTAGCAGTGCTAATGCTAATTTCACTAATATACCCGGTTTTGTTGGTTGAAACGGGAACTTTTGAGCCAACCACCTAAACTCGCCTCCTCCTAACATGGAAGTGAGCTTACATAGATGTCATCTGAACTACGTCACTTTCCCTATGATACATATTGTAGAAATGTTGATATGCTACGTATTAAACATATTGAAACGAAGAGGTTCAACATATCCATGGTTTGCAGAAATGTATAACGTCAACATTTTGTTCTGGCGGCTGGGCTAAGACTTTAGCAAGAAAGCTAATGTGGCTCTTATGTTGTGTAGCAGGATGCTATCAGGCTCAGTGTGACTGTCTGCTCCCTCTGCCTATAATCTAACACCTTATTCAAAATTTAATTCGCTGTATTGAAATAAGGACTCCAGCTTTGTAAGCAGTATTTAATCTAAATAATGTAAAACTAGGGGGCACAATCATGAAATTAAAGAATTTAAGATCTAAGTTTCTCCCTTTTTGACTTTTTTTCTCAAGGGAGAACACAAGTGATTTACAGAGCAGATATACTGTACTGTAGTAGACAAAAAAAGGCAATTTCATTTCAGTTGGACTTTAAAGCAAACCAAAAGATATTTTCATTATTTTCAGTTTTACTTTTGTACATTGACCCCTCTGTGCCATCGACAGTAAATTAGCCCAAAGCGGCTGCTCTCAGTCTCTATAAAACACATTTTTTCTCATTTGCTTTAAAGTCTGGCTGCATGTCACAGCTTTTCGAACAATTTAGTGGAAACTAATTGCTGCTGCGACACTTTCATGTTGTACTGAACTTCTTTGCTGAAGTGTTTTAATTTTGTATTAAGCTGAAACACTGTGCACACTTTATGACTTGCAGCTGAGGGGCTGTGCTACCCAAATGTTTAGCTGCTCCTCTGTATCTATAACAAGCGAGATAATAATTTCACTTTGATGTAAGCTTCTCTGGCCGTGAAAATAATGACTCTTTCTTTCAGGCTGCTAGAAGTGTTAAAACAAACTGTGATCATATAGCCGCTGCTGCAGTGCAGGTGTTTTGCATTTGTCTCTCAGAGGGACATGTGAATAGCTACTCTATTATGATAACTGTGGGCTCTAAAGTGCTAAATGCACTGTTTAGAATTCCTCTCTGGATCTCTTTAATTTTCCCCCTCCCAGGTGGAAGAAGCTTTCTGCCTGTTTGTTGCCCAGTGTGGAGGAGTCGTATAATGGATCCTCATAAACAGCTGATTAATGCGCTGACATTTCTTTGATTGGCATGTCCAGACACAGTGCCAGCGACACCAGGAATAGAAGACTAGCATTTTCCCCTCCCTAACTCCCCGTCATCCTTTTATTGCTTGTTACTTATTAATCCGGTCTCTCCTCCACCTCACCTTTCTATCTGTCTGTCTTTCTTTCTTCATTCATGCCATGCCTCTTTTCTTCTCTTGCCTTTCTTTAAATCTCTTTTCTGTCTCAGTCTTACTTTAATGTTCATATCTCGTGTCTCTTCTCTGCTACCTTTGTTTTTGAGTTTTGTGTGTAGTTTAACAGCCACATCAAAATGATACAATACAAAGAAATGAGATGAAAAGTACAAATTGTGCAGTAGAAATACAAAAAAAGGAAAGGTAAGAGACTCTGAAAACACTCTTAGAAGAAAGAACATAAAGTAGCTGGAAGAAAAACATCTGAGTTTAATCTTTCTTTCTTTCTTTCTTTCTTTCCCTCCTTACCACCCGTCTGAAACCAAAGTAAACCCTGAATGGTCCTCTAGTAACATTTCCATCTGTCTCAATCTAAGTGGTAATAATCACATACATTACTGTAAGAATTACTCAATCTGTGCCTCCGCCTTGCTGTCAGAGACAGAAAGAACAAGGATTTGATGAGGTGACTGATTAAACTCTCACTGTTTGCAGCGCTGCTTCTTTGTCTCTCCTCCACCTTCTCCCTTTCTCTGACACCTTTGTATTTTGTCCTTCCTGCTGTTTTCTATACTCTCTTCCTTTATCTCCTTTGAATTACTTTATTTTTCTATACAGTATATCTTTGCAAGTGTGTGTGCTCCTGTCTCCTTATATATTGGTATCCCTTTGTACTTTCTCTGACTATTCTCTTTCACACACACACACACACACACATCTCTATCTCTAGCTCTTTCGCGACAGGGAGAATTGCATTTCTTCTTTATTGTCCAAAAATGTCTCCTTGCTGTTTCATTTACACACACTGGCCTTTATTGAAATGTCATGGTGGGAGAAAAGCTTTGTGATTAAAAATGCAGCCTAGCATTTTGTCATTGTCAACTTGCAAATATTTGCTTCAGAAAATGGAGGATAACTACATCGTACCGGGAGACACTTGCTTTTCATGTGCGCTTCCTCCTCAGCTCAGGACTATCATAGCACTGGGAGTAAATGTTTCCTTCACTTAGAGAAAAGATTTGATACTTTTATAAACAATTTTATACACGAAATTTATGCAAATAAATCTCATTCAGGGACTCTGTATTCCATTTTCTCTGTTTAGGTTTTCTTCATGTTCGCCACATCAACTTGAACAATGTCAGCGGTCATAAAAAAAAATCTTCAAAACTGGACAGATGATTTAAACAATCCCAACATGCTTACAGATTGACTGTTGTCATGAGGCAAAGAGGCTGCACAGCTGTATGTAGATTTTAAGCTTTTGTTTCACACTTCTACTTTGTCATTGAGGACTGTTTTAGGGTCCAGAGCAAACACAGACACACATGCAATTCCACACTAGTTATGCGAGCGCACATATTGTTGAGTTGAGTTGACAGATGGGTGACAAGTTAGAGGAAAAACCTGAATGTTGAACCGTAACAAATGCAGATGCTTCCGTACTTTGCATGATAAGAATGAATGAGTGGTATGAAAATGATGTGGATCGTATGCTATGGCCTTCACAGTCACCAAACATCAACCCTTTTTTAACACCTGGTTGTTTTTGGTCCAGTTTTTGGACAGTGCTCTCCACCAAAACACCAAATGACAAGTAGCACTGAAGCCAGCTGTTCTGTGTTGTTTTACCTTTAATTTGTCTGATTTGTAGCTGAGTGGCTGGGTAAACACAGACTGTTTGCAGACCATGACAAGCTTACATTGTAAACTTAGTATAATTTGAATATGAAATTCTATTGAAGAGTGATTCATTTAACAGATGCTTTCAGCAGGAAACATTAACACAACAGGCAAATCAACATTTGAATTACTTAAAAGTGTCAATTCACCCAAACCACAAAATCCTCAAAACTCAGATTTTCTCACTTTCCCTTTGTGAAATCCATGGAGACAGTTTTGGTTTCACATGCTGCCAACCAATGGAGGGTAAAAGGATCGTCCTTTTGGTGCTTAAAGCATCACACAAATACACTCAACAGTATGACCTGTTTACTTAGGATAACCCAGGAACTATTTTCTACTCAAGGTGCAAAAGAGAGAACATTTTTCACAGTGAGTGGATGCGTGACAGCATCTGGTGAAGGTCTTATTAGTGTAACTCCTTAACGACAAGCACAGTAAAAACTGCAGGTCTGGAGAAAAATAACTGTTTATTCTTAAAAGAGAAACTCTGAAAGTTCAGAAAAGTCAATCACAGCTGTCGATCAACAATAATTTCCAAAATGGCCACCAGCACACTTATTGGAGGGTCCAAATTTAGCGATTGAGGCCATAAGGACTTGCCGAAAAAAAGTTGCTTTTTGAATGGGAGTCAATTTGGACCAGATTTTTTTGGAGCCAGCATCTAGCGGCTGTTGATGGTGTTACACTTTAAGGTACTTCGGCATTATTGAAGCTCAAGCTGTGGTAGTTACCATTAGGGTTTAGTGGTGAATATCTGAAAACCTCAGCAAATCAAACCAAAACCATCTGCAAGACTATTTTAGATACCACTGGGAAAAAGCGCAAGTTTTCCTTGAATAATTTGGGTGAAATGATCATTTAAGGCAGCTGCTCTGCCCTGTGTGATTTGAAACTTTTGAGAACTGTGCATTTTGTGAATAATCCCCCAACAGGGGTAGCCTGATCATCAGGAAGAATCAATATTTTGTTTCATTTAGTTCATTTTCACGGAAGTTGCATTTACTAAATTAACCAGTTGTTATTTCTAGAGGTTGCTTCACAACAACCTGTACAGCTGCGTCGATCCATGCTTGTCTCCAGTTTGTGGCAATTTTTGTTTTTCACAGAAAGATGACGTCTCTTTGGGGGTTGGCCAGTAATGCAACTTGTTTACAAGTTTAAACCTATAAGAATAGTGCAGCACCAGTCTTGTGTATTGAAATACTGGACAAGAATTACGTATATCTTCATTTTCTCTGCAACTCTTTAGTACAAACATGCAAGGCAATCAAACTGTTAGTGGTTTCGTTGCTGTTGTGGGTTTTTTACCAGATGATAAACACACGGGGTCGTCACAGTATGATGTGTACTCTTTCGATGGGATGGCAGGTGATTGACAGCATGAGGATGGATGGAGGTGAAGGAAGGAGGAGAGTGGGGAGAGGAGTTAAAGATGAGTGTGTGGGTGTGTGAGACAGGACTATCCTTACACTGTAGGATAGTCCAAATGCATGGCGATATGTGGTAGTAGTTGTGGTGGGAGTGATAAAGAGCAGATATGAGGAGAATTGATAGAAAGGTCATTATTACAGTGCATTAACTTTGCTCTGGAACACACTTTGTTCTAAATCAAAGTGATTGATTTCCTGTTGTGTGGTTGGAAGACTAGTGGCAGTTTGACCTTAGTGTGCCAGGTCTATTTAGATTACTACAGTGTATGCTGACGCTTCACCGTCATACATATAGGGTAAAACTTTATTTTATTGTGCCATTATTTATTAATTATTTTCCATAATTTCCAAGAGGTTGTCTAGAAAGAGCAACGTAATCTTTTCCTAAATACAGGAAAATAAATGTGTTACTATTATTCTCCATGTTGACTGTGGTAATGCTTTATTTAACAGGTCCTTTAATTTTCTGCTAATTTCCTGAATATTTTCTGTACAATTTGCAGGTAATTAACAGTCAGGACATTTTAGGGTGGAAAGCAAAACAGAAAATGTGTTTTCCTCACTTGTTCATTTGAGTTCACAGTTGTTCATTTGCAAAAATTCTTAACAATTCTTTAACAGAGAAAAAAAAACTTTTCAGTGTGTGGATTTGTGAGTCAGACGACATATTGGCAACTCTATAATGAGTGAAGGATGTCTCCCATTACATAACCCTGTCAAAAAAACACCCTAAGAATGAACAGTTACACAGCAGCTACTTTTAAGAAAGTATTGGGAAATAACTTTTTTCCATTTTTCTTATAATTTCTACTAAATTGCACCATCCTTTCTGTAAAATGTCCTAAAAACGTCTATAGACAAATTTCACACTTTTGCATGTTCAACTACACTAGCTGAATGAAAAGACTCTATGTCGCACTTGCAATTTACTGAAATGAATTACATAAAAGTATACCAATTGAAGACAGTTTCTGTTTGTGTGTACCAAACAATAGTTGTTGTTTTTTTCTGAGAAACATCTTGGAAATAATTAGGAAATCACTTGGAATATACAAACCCGTAAAGTAAATCTACCAATTAGGGATAGTGAAAGGTACCTGTTAATTGGCGCTGTATCAAAAGATGCACAGTAGCAGTGGAAATAATTGGAGCTTAGGTGAAACTGCAACCTATAATCCTTTCACACAATTTCGCACATGTCAAACTGTAAATAATGTTGATTTTCACATGAACAGTTATTCTATGGTTCTATCGTTACATGAGCATGTTAACATGTACGCTAATATATTGATTCTACCACAATTAAAGCAATACATTAAATCTCACTACAATTCTTTAGCTTGGGTAATTAAAGTAAATAATAAATGGAGCATAATTCGGATAATACAGCTGTATTCTTGCTCAGTCGTTTGATTTCTGGGGTAGAAATCAACCCAGATGCTTCTACAAAAATAATAAGCTGAGTGTGGTGCAGTTTCTTATGATCTCAAGATATAAATTAATGGGTTTGTAGAGACTTGATCATGGTGCCAGCGAGCAGAAAGTGAAAATGTTTGAAGAAGAGATCTTGACTTTACTTTAATCAATCAGCAGCATAGTTGCGATCTCAGGAAAATTCATTTTCTGTTATCTCATGACAATGAAGTAATTAAAATGTGATCACAGGGAACAAAATTTGATCACTCAAGACAATTAAGTCATGAGCTGGAGATAATTGGATTAAAAATATATGAAGACACACAACCGCTCTCAGTGTTTGTGTCTCGGTGTCATAACAGGGAACATGTAGGATTTTATAGAAGTCTGTGTACTGCAGAAATAATATTACTTTAGTTTAACAAGTGTTTTAATCAAAATGGAAACTGATTATCCCCTGTGACTGTGTTATTAGTATGCATGTTAACATCAGGAATGCCCTTTCAATCAATTCTCATTCTATGAGTGTATGGATCAGACATTTAAGTGAAAATGAGGAGGAGTGGATAGATCTCAGTATGTACACAGCTGTATTACTACACTGGTACATAAACTGTCAAATAGTGGACTAATGTTAGAGCTTAAGTGAACATGTAGGTGGGAGAGAATGAATAATCTCTGCTTCTAAAACCAGTGTGTCATTTTCAATACATCTGTCAAGTGAAGGGAAACACACATTGTGTTATTTTAAACTGTGTAAAAGCGACACACGTATTGAGGCGTTATGCTGTTATCAACATGTGTTGAAAAGAAAAAAAAATGAGACTATGTGAGTCCCCAAACTTGACACATTGGACGTTGTTGAAAATGATGACCTTGATGAGAGCACGTCCACTTTTGAAGTCTGCTTCAAAAATGTCTGAGAGGGTGTTGAAAAATGCTCGGATGAAATATGGATGTGTGAAAGAAATGTGAAAAATGGGTAATGCACAAATGGAAGGAAAGTGTCACAAGGTATCATGAAACATAACAATCACATTATGATGGAATTATTATGATTGTCAAATTAAAAATGATAATGCAGCTTTACTTAAAATAAAAAAATGAATCTATTAAATGATTAAAATGGTAAAACAATGATTCTTATTACCTGTCAGAGTCTTATAGTCAAGCAGATCAAAGAGAACAATGGCCACGGCTGACCATGTGATGATCAGAGCCACAACCAGCAGCCAGGCCATCGGTGAACTAAAGGTCAAAATGACATCATCCAAAAATGTCCTCTGATGTGGCCGAGATGGAGGGGCCGCCTCCCCATTGCTGGTCTGACTGCTCATTGGTGAAAAGAGCTGGGGGAGCAGGAAGAAAGAGATAGAGGTTTGAGTTGAAATATGAAAACAGAATTACAAAAAAAAAAGAAAAAAAGGTAAGACAGCGAGGAACAGCTATCTCAACAGTTAATAGAGTGCGATAACAACGGCCACATAGGTCGATTGTACCTGCACTCCAGAATGACTCATAGGAGCGTTTTCTAATATGCCGCCTCTATCGCCTATATCGTAATAAATAATTATGTTTTACAGTGTGACAGCGCTTTGGTTAAGGTCTAGTTAGGTTTAGACACAAAAGCCAATTGGTTAGGGTTAGGGAAAGATCATGGTTTGGGTTAAAACGATCACTTTAAACATGGTGTGGGTTAAAGTTACACAACATTTGTCACCATGACAACAGTAAACAACACGATATTTGAAGTTATGTTTTTTAAAAAAACTGTCCCGACTCACTGTTGGAAACATGGTACACATTGAAACAGGGAACAAACAGTGGTCTTCTGCAGCTAACTTTTAACCTCTACTTTTTGCCATTTATCTATCTAGCCATCCACCCAACCCATCACCTCCTAATATGTAAATTTGTCACGTTAGATTGACGTCATCTGAACTTCGTCATTTCCCCAGGTCATAATTACTACAGCCGCTAGATGGCATCCATCATGCAAATGTAACTATAGGTTGTTTTTTCTGGCTGAATTTTTGACCTATACTGGCATTTTTCTTGTGAGGATGGGCTGATCATTTTGTAATCCTGCTGTTTCAATCAGCATGTTTAAAGGAGCATCCGAGCAAATGAGTGCTGCTCTTCACTTCTATAACATTTGGACTGACAAGAGAAAGATTTAACAAAAAAAAAAAAAATGTTTGGTAAAAATAAGGGATCCTACATTTCCCATAGTGCAACTTGCAACAATTTTGCATTAGACAGTCCCTGCCTGGTAAATGCCCACTTCATTTAAATGTCATGTCCCTATTCTGTTAGGTTTTATGTTACCCAGTAAATTCACAGTAAAAAAAAAAACTTCAAACTTCAAGGCCAGTCCAGGCTGAGATAACTCTGATGTCATCATCAGGGTGATTTTCTAAAACTTGACAAAGCTCTTTCAGAGCCACAGAAGACAGAATACGACTGTGTCCACAGTCTCCCTTCATAATTAGTCTCTGTACCAAACTTCTGAACCACAGATCTATCTTTCATTCATCCTCAATGAAGCTCCCAGAGAGCAGTGACAGTGTATTCTTTATGTTTTATACAATTTGCTTATGGAGAAAAAAAACATTCACAGTCACATATTCAAGCCCCATCACTTTTTGCAGGCTTTATTGTGTTGTAGATTTCATTTCAAAGTGATAAAACTGCCATTTTTGCTCATCAATCTGAACTCACTAGCCCATAATAAGAACATTTTTTGCAAATGTATCAAAAACTGAAATCTCTCATTTATAAAACTGTTCAGACCTTTTCTGTGGCGCTCCAAATGTTTAATACCTTTTCAAAAAAATCTAAAAACATGCTTTCACTTTGTCATTATGGGATTATAAAATTGCTTAAAATATGCAGATCCATTTAAAAATCAAATCTACAACACAATAAAGTGTATAAAAAGTGAATCTTTCTGAATCCACTCTAACAGCCATCATGATTTCAGTGATTTTTGACTTTTTTTTAATAACATAGGTAAAATTCATCCCTGAACAAAACAAACAAACAAAAATGGGCACCAGCTGTACAAGCATAAAAAAGTATATTGTATATTCTGGGCGACTTTAAGAAAAGCCATAAAATTTCAGGATCAATGCAGTTTGTTGTTGGTTTTGAAGCAATGCTTAATAGCAACAAGTTTTGGGTGATACTGTAGATTTCTGGACACACAGAAAGACAATCAGCATGAAAACAAAACAAATTCTTGCATTTATGATACCAAATCCTCATGCGCACAGCGGCTGTTTGTTCACATGGACACGAATGAATCACTCGAGCATGTGTCTTTTTGGGAGGATGAGAATGACAGATATGAGGAAGAGAGATGAGTGGGAGGGGAAGGAGTGGGAGAGAGAGAGCAACGAGAGACAGAGAGAGAGACAGACAGAGATTACCCGAGGTGATGAGGAGATTAAATTCCATTTCACTTTGAAAAATCTGTTCGACAAGACAAATTACTTCTCTAAAGAAAGTTTTCATCATTGTATGGCAGTGGGGGCCGTGTGTCATAGCATGATTGTGTGCCTGCGTTGGGTTGTTTGTGTTCATTATGTGGTTTGCTGCAGTGAACGCCTGAGATGATTTGTTTTTCCTTGTTTCTGTGCCTGCCTCGCACACAGCTTACCCACAAATGCAAAGTGATAGTTACACTGTTGTGGAGATTTGAATTAAAACAGGGCTGACTCATTTGGAGGAAATATGCCCTTCTCAAGGTTATTAATGAGGCCCTGAAGAATGCTGATCCACATGAGCCTTTTATGCTCCGCGCCACACCAGCTGAAGCATTTAGCACCATTCATTACGACGGTCTCGTTGACAGAATTAGGTGGAGGTTTGGACTCTCATTTTGGTTTTCATCTTAACTGTCAATTAAAAGAATGTAGATTGGTGACAATGTCGCCCCCCCCACACGCCTGTGTCCTAATTATAAGATGCAGTATGCTACTGCTTGTGAGTAAAACCCAATCACATGAATAAATTGGCCATATTATAGCTAGACAAAAGTATGTGTTTGAATGCCTTCTTCAGGGTATCAATGATGTTCAACAATAAAGAAGCAGCTGATATTCAGGAATGGATGCATCTGGATGCATTTCTGACAGAATTCAAAGGAGACATAATATGCTTTTTTGTGATTTTTTTGTCATTTATATACTGTTCTAATGTTGGATGTCTATGTTAAACATGGTCAAAGTGCCAAAACAGGAGGTGAACGTATGAGGAAAATGCTCCCTGAAAGTCAAAATCCGTCCGTGTAGTCTTTGTTGCTGAGGTTGTTTCACGGCTTCACCGTTCACGTTCATATTTCGGATCACATTTCAGCTCAAGTATGTATCTGAGAAGTTCATTTAATTTCGAGTATAGAACGGGAAAAAGAAGTGAAATCCCTCTAGAGGCTGAACTAAGGGGCTGCATAAAGGGCCAGTATAAGATAAATAAGGAGTTTTTTGAATTGTAAATCATGCAAAGATATTCCAGTAGAGCCCCAGAATATAAATATAGACCTGGAAATGTGCATGATATGTCCTCTAACTGCTACAGTATTAGTGCTGTATAGCGAAGTAAAAATGAATGAAGATTGAGTGTGAACCAGTTCATCCATCTATCTATCTATCTATCTATCTATCTATCTTACAAAACATTAATGTCATCCAGAAACGTTGTATAATGTGAAGAATTGATTTGTTTTGATTCACTAGCTGGTCTCACACTGACCTTTCTATTGCTGCATTCAGATAACAAACTGCAAAATCAATTTAACATAATTCTTACCCCCCCTCCCCCCACTCACACATACAATCGAATGGGAATTTGTGTGTGTGTGTCTGATCCAAGAAGGCTAACCATTGATCTAGTGAACAACGGCTGGCATGCGTGTCATTTCATTTCAGTTTCAGGTAGAGCTGAGAGGGCTTGCATTTGTGTGTGTGCGTGTGTGATATAAAAGCTGACCATTGATCTTGTGAAGCCCTGGCAACGGCTGGTCAGGCCAGCGTATTGATCCACAGCAGGTAAAACGATGTTGCAATGACAGACAGTTGGAGCACAGACTCGAAATGTTCTATAGTGGACAGAACAGAAAAGCTGTACTGATGTGCAATCATCCACTTCATCCTTCTCTGAACCATGTAATTACAGCATAGTTTTTAAAACAGCCTATGTTTTATATATTTCTGTTCAAGTGTCAGTCACAGTGTGCAAACACTTTTCCCTTACAACATATGTTCCCACCTGTTGTTACCATCAAGGGCTGAGCTGATCTTCACAAACACAACGACGGCAACTGCTGCTGCTGCCTCCTCCACACCAAAGGAATGAACAGAATTAGAACGACGTGGGTGCAGGCTACTAACCAGCATTTGAGGGCAAATGAAAGGTGACAAAGGCATGGTCCAGAGTGTGAGTCATTAAATGCAACTCATTTGTTATAAATACAGCAACTTTATGACAAATAGACAGGTCACTGCTTAAAAAGTCATATCATTACTTCATAGCAACAACTTAGAGTGAACAAAACACGCTGCATGTTGAACACACACAAGCACAAACCATTGGTTTTCTGTTAACAGCACAAGCTGATCAAAGAATTCACTCAGTTTGTTTTTAGATTTGTGAAATAAGCTTCTTGGACAGATACAAAAGCAGCAATTTGAGGGGCCGCAAGCGCCATATTTCATTCTGGCCCTCTCACATATGTACATTCTCCTTTCACATACATATATTTTCTCTCCCATGCATGCAAATTGTTCCCCTCAGTCATGTTTTATAAAATCAACTGTAAAAATAGTAGCTGATCATTTTAAAAAATACTCAAATTTTAGGCGTAATTATCTGGTCATAATTGTATTTGTCTGATTTTAGAAAAAAAGGACTCGCATGGTTGAGATGGTGGTGGTAATTCTGTGTATTTGATGTTACATGAAAGTGAAATGATGTGCAGTTTTATTGCTGCCTGAGGCAATACAGCAACAGGTTAGTCTGGAATTTTAGTCATAAAGGATACAAAAAAAAAAGATTGTGAAGTTTTACCACTTCAAACAAAACTAAAACAGTTCATCCTTACGTGGGTGAGGGATTTTTTCTCAGTGAAAAACATAAACCTTTAGCTCCACAAAAGAACAATTTAATCTGCATAGTTTTGGGTGAGACCATTTTGCTAAGCTTGTTGTATTTCTATTTATGGGGAGTCATGTCAACAGAAAAAAACAAAACAAAAAAAAGAATCAAAGACATTTAAAGTGTCACTCAGTTTACTGCAAGAAAGTTGGGAACGTTTCAGATTTTGATAGAAATGAAGGTGACTTCTATGATGTGTACTATGGCTGATATCAAAACCCAAGAGAGGAAATAATGAAATGTCACTGTAACATGAGCTCATAGCTCACACTGGAGCTTTTAGCACCAATGGTCGTTTACATACCTTGGTTAATCTGGCAAAACATAGTTAATTAAATTACCTTAAACATCGTCTATTTGCAGTTTTCCACCAAGTTGTGCTGTACACCCCGACTGTCAGCTAAATTCTAATGAGCATTTTAAATGGCATTGAGAAACACTAACTGTGGGGAATGTGTATAAACCTGCAGCAACCAGGAACATCAGTAGCAGATCATTATTATAAAGTTCAGCCAGAGTGAAATGGATTTTTACAGTACCTTGGACTTTGAGTTTGCTGGGTGTCTACTGATAACCTTCAGTCCTTCAAAGGCTCGGGAAATGCAGTGTTACCATAGAAACAAGCGTGTAACTCCTTCGTTAAATCCTTTTCGGCCTCAGTTGATTGTGAGAGAAGACGATGGAGGCAACACTCAAATCTGGCAGCAAAGAGCGAGCCTCAATTGTGTTAAGCTGGATCACACCGGGTCTAAAAATACACTAAAACCTTCCCCACAGGAGAAAATGAAAAGAAATCCAGTGAACAATTCTTTGGTTTTTACTGTTCTTGATCATTTCAAAGTTGTCCTTGTAGGTTTTGGTTTGTGTCCAAAAAATTCTTGAGTCAAAGTTTCTGAGATTTGGTTTCTAGCTGGTTAAATGCTGGAGAGAGTGAGACAGAAAGGGTCACCCATACAGTCACCCTGCCCCCTCTCAGCGTCCAAAATAGAGAGATAAAGAAGGGTAGGCAGGGAGGGAAGGAGGGAGGGGAGGATTGGAAGGGAAGGACTGAAAAGGAAAAAGCAGTGTGTAGCAGAGAAACATTAAGGGATGGAGAGGAGAAAAAGAAAGGAAGTGAGGAGATAAAGGGTTAAAAGTCTATGTGTCTTGGAAGACCTTATCAATCATTTTATAATGATGGGAGGCCCATTATTTTAATCCTGCACTCATCTATATTGACCTATTCACTGTAAAAATATCAAGACACTTCCCTTAAACCTGTAAGATGAATTAAGTAGTGCTATCACTAATTTTCTTTTAATTATCATCTTTTATAATGTGATTAGATAATAAAAGACTATGGGGGATGTCCTCCAAAAACAACAGAACCAGTTTTAACAAGACTTTGTCAAGAGACCCAACATTTTCACTTTGTGCCCTTGGCTAGAAAAATAAATTACTTGGAACTTTAAACTTCTAAAATCTTCCAACCATCTTTGCGGTTCCTCCAGGGGAAAAGATTTCCTCTGAAGTGCCCCGCCTCGTCAAACAGAGGTCAACGTTAACAGTAAATAAGTGAATAAATATCTAGTAGAGCCCCATGTGAGTTTTAAGCCCTGTCAGAGCCTGTTTTTGAGGCCCAGTTTAAACGAGGGTGTGTGTCTGTGTGCGAGAGAGCAGTGGGAAGGAGTAACCTGACCCCCAGTCTTGCCCTGGGAGCCTGCAGTGCACAGGCTATAATTAGAGATACAGACAGCAGCTGGTGTTAACATTGGACTGGATTGCTTTATATGTAGGGCGCACAGAGGGGGCTGAGGGCTGGGGGACACAATGCACGCACACACACACACACACACACACACACACACACACACACACACACACACACACACACACACACACACACACACATGCACCACATACACACAAAACGTCACGTCCTATGGGGACCATGTATACAAGAAACAGTTAGGGACTGTACAAAAATTATTGGAGTGTGGTAGGGAGGTAAACTTTATGTTTAACTTTTTTTTATTATTATTATTCTAAACCTCCCAAGAATTATCAATTTTTCTTTGGCCTCTCCCCTTAACTTACAAAAAAGCTGCAACACCTTCCCCTACAATATCCCAAATGAATATACTGAATTGGTACAGCTTGTTTCACCATCAATAACTCAAAAAGGCATATCATGAAGACAATGTACCCTAGTTTACACCTTAATATGTTGCAGATGTAATCAATATTGTAATATAAACAATGGATCACATACCTACTTCTATGTTAAAGGCGTCGCTCTTAGTGATGAACCCACAAAGAATTATCTCAGCCTGCAGTCCCTCTCAGCTCTCCAGAACATTTTAGCATCTTTCATCCAATTGTTTTGGTTTTACAGCCGGCAAATTCACAGTTTCGGTTCACTGTCACTGCTCTAATTGGCATCATTTCCACACATAGTAGGCAGCTGTATTTGGCTAAATTGCTCTGATAAACCCAATAAACCCACAGCACCAAACAACAAACAGCATTTAGCAGCTAAAGAGCCAGATATTTCCCTCAGCAATTACCAGACAGAGTTCGTAACAGAATGGATGTTGTACTTACTTTTATCATTTATATTATTATAAGGATAGGACAAATAAAGTCAGAGAGAGGAGGCAAAGCACACCTTTATGACCCACTGCACACACCACAGCCATTACTTTTTTTTAACTATTTGATTTTTTTAAATTAATCTTGCAAGGGAAGGCTGAAATAAAACATGAATTATGGGTGATAAAAAACAAATTCCCCTGATGTCCCAAAACATTTAGACTATCTTCCCCTTGGCAAAAAGATGAAATATATAACCATACTCCTTTTCTGACCCCACCGCTCCCTTATAATTTTTGTACAGTCCCTTATCAGCCCAGATCTGTGTCTATATATCCTATGATGTAAAAAAAGCAGGTAATGTAACTCCTTCCTGATAAACACCGAATGTTCCAGTTGCACACAGGTTGCATGGCTTTATCTGCACCTAATAAATGTTTACTGTTGGCCCTGTTTTGATTCTTAGTCTTGATGTTTAGTTATTTTATGTCATTTCATTTTTTTTTTTTTTTTTGTCACATAGCTGTTATATGAGAGATGTTCTGATGAAACCAACCATCCAAAGTAAATCTGATGAAACTAACAGCAATCAACAAGAGCAACGTTCATGCCTGCACTACAGTACCTGTGTGCTTCTGTGAGTGTGTGTGTGTGTGGCTGTGTACTTTTTTGACAGAGTGACACATTGATAGATCCTAAATAATTCTTCCTTCCATCTGTAACTCAGGATATTGAAGAGATGACAGTCAGAAACAGCCTGATACTTGTGAGACTTTAAAAGGTTTTATGAAACTATCCCTCTGAGCATCACACTCAGAATCGAAGGATGTTTTTGTCTCTTTGAAATTCTCTAGGACAAAGCCTTGCCGAGAGGACTTGCCTTGCTCCTCGGGTTCTGTCTCAGGTTCAGAACCTCAGACAGCAGCAGCAGCAGCAGTGATATCTGGCCCTGCTGATGCCTGTTCAGCACCTTGGACAGTGGAAAAGCACGCACCTGTGGCTGCCGGGACGCCCAGCTGGAGCTGAATAAGAACAGAGAAAACGCTCCAACGCCCTCAAGATGAACTGTCACACATCCAGCACCGCTTCACCTCTCATGCAGACTCAAACCCTCGAGGCTCTGAATTGTATAACTGAAACTTC
This sequence comes from Thunnus thynnus, assembly GCF_963924715.1. NCBI lineage: Eukaryota > Metazoa > Chordata > Actinopteri > Scombriformes > Scombridae > Thunnus > Thunnus thynnus. Next base: position 13,622,362 of record NC_089534.1, read on the forward strand.
CTAACTACACTCTAACTTCATCTCCTCAATGGTCCTGTCAGGAATGTGCTTCACTCTGACTTCCTACTTACTTCAAGCCTTTTAGCAATGTCAAGCTTTCTCACCAACATTAAACATAAACAAAAATATACTGAGTTAATATTAATTTACAGTTAAAATCTGCTTCATCAGTACTGTGTGGTTGTGGTTTGACAAAAACACAAATACAGAACATTTTGTGTCCGTGTAGGACCACATCACTCACATTAAGATGACATTTGAGAAAACAGAGTTTCACATACACAAGTCTTTGCACATATGTTTGACTATTGGTATGACCTCATCTTATAACTGTAAGACTCCAATTACTGTTGCTGTATGTCCAAACGTCTGAGTTGAATAAAAGCTTTTTGTTGGTCATCAGTAAGTCAGCGAATTGATTTTAAAACGCTGCTACATCTACAAACCTTCACATGCTTTCTCTGTGTGAACCCTTTAGATAAAACACTATAGGTTGTCTGACATGGACCACTGTTCCTTGGATCAACACAAAACAAGAGGAAGGGGCATTTTGGCACCACACATGCTCGGAACAGCCTTTCTGATGATGTTGGCAATGTCCAAATGTGACCATGTTTAAATCTGAATGGAAAACCTACCTGTTTTGCACGTCTTGGTGGCACAACATGTGGCTCAATTCTGGCCAGGGACCTTTGCTGCACGTGATAACCCTCTCTAGCGCCCTATATTTCCTGTTTGTGTCTTTCAAACTATCCAATAAAGGCAAAAATGCCAAAGACATACAGTACTGTGCAAGAGTTTCAGGCACTTTTGATGTTAAGATTCTTATCCATAATGCAGTTTCATCAGGGAGGCCTCTAATTGGTTCAAGATGTATTCCGCAGCATCACAACGACCCTAAACATTCAGCTAGAGTCATAAATAACTATCTTTGACAACAAAGAGTCCTGCAACAGATGGTATGGCCCCCACAGAGCCCTGATCTCAACATCATAGAGTCAGTCTGGGATTACATGAAGAGACAGAAGCAACTGAGACGCCGAAATCCACAGACGAACTGTGGCAAGTTCTCCAAGATGTTTGGAACAACCTACCAGCCAAGTACTTTGAAAAACTGTGTGCCAGCGTACCGAGGAGAACTGGAGCTGTTTTAAAAGGCAATGCGTGGTCCCATGCACCAAATAGTGATTTCATTTAAGTTTCTTTTGTTTACTGAACTTTGTGTGAAGTTAACTGATAATAAAAACTATTCATGGCATTATGGCAGTACTGTATATACAGAATATATGTATATAAAAAAGTTCACTGCTGCATGTACAAATGTTTAATCAGCTAATATTTCTCAGACAAGATTACAAAGGTATTATCCATTAATGATGTATTATTTACTAAAAGTGCACATTTTCAATCTTTGGTTTGCCTTTCATATCTAGCACTTTTTCTCGGCAGATATTTTGACATGTCATGTCACTTTAATATCGGCTGCATTCCATTTACTTAAGCTAGTTTCATCGTCCTGGTATTGTGCATGCTGGCTCACTGCCATGGCTTACTGGAAAACTTGGCTCCATACACCCATGTTCCACCCACACAGGTTTTTTTCTCTTTTTTGCCTGATTACAACTCATCGAAGTAGTGTGTACAGACATCTGTCTGACCTTCCTATTAGCTTTGTTGTACCTGTTAGAGTGGGAGACGTTACACCTTTATCACATTCATATTGGTTCTTGAAGTTCGCTGACCACCAGCATAACTCTGCCCAACGTCTACCTGTGCAGTTAACTAGAATAAGTGAAAACACCTGTGTGTGTCTGTTACATTTGATCACACCATCGTAATTGTTTTTAGTTACACCTGTGCTTCCTGCTATGACAAGTTAAAATGTCTGCTTTGAAAGAGATGTATTGTGAACATCTCAAGTCAAACGATACTAGAAATGTGTCCACTGAAGACAGTAGAAGCAATAAGTATATTTTGAGCATAAATTTTCAGCACTTTTTCTTAAAGGAGACATAACATTCTTTTTGTGATTTTCTGTTGTTTTTATACTGTTGTGATGCTGGATGTCTGTGTTAAACATGGTCAAACGTCCAAAACTTGGTGAGGAGAGTGTATGTAGAGATGCTGCCTGCGAGTCAAAGGCCAGGGCTTCAGCCTGCTCTGAATGCCTTCTTTGAAATGTTATCTCTACTTCCTCCTCATTATGATGTCAGATTGTTCACACATGCCCAGAAACAGACATGCCTTCTGTAGTTTATGTTGCCAAGGTCACTCATATATTTTCAGATTGGATTGCGGCTCAAACGTGTACAGATGTATTTGAGAAGCTTTCATTTCCATCATGAGAAAGAATGAGAAAAGAAAAATAAAGAGCCAGTATAAGATAAATACAGAGTTTTTTGAAGATATTCCAGTAGAGCCCCAGAAATGTGCACACCGTATCCCCTTTAACAGTAAAATGAGAATAATGGACAGGTATGTCGTTCATTATCCAATGGGATTCTTCAAGAGTATGTGGCAGCCTGGAGGTACACAATGAAGTCTCACTCACAGTAAATGAGATGCTGATGGAAAATACATTTTTATATTGTCTTTACTTGGCATTGAGTGAGCTATAAAAGGCATAATTTCTGCATGGATTTAAATGACAGTTTTGTTTAGGAGGCTCATCCACTGTGTGTTGTGTTAGTAATGCTGCTGTGGATCCACAGCTACCTGTTTTTGACTGTTTCGCACACTGCTGTAGGCCTTTAACCAGCAGAGGACAGCGAGGACACAGAGTTAGTGATTAAAACAGAAGTAAAGAACACATCAACCATACATCTCTGTCTCTCGGTAACACTTGCCTCTCGCTTTCTGACTTCTTCACCTACCCACATGTGCTTTATCTTTTTCTGCTTTTCCCTCTCTCGCACCCTTCCCCCCCCTTTTCTTCCTTTCTCTCATTTCTTCCATTCTCCCTCCACACTTTTCTGTCTATCTAACTTTATGTCCTCCTTTCACCCTCACCTCTTGGTCCTCCCTATCTCCCTCCTTCTTACTCTGCTGTTCACCTTTTCTGTCCTTTCTTTTACTTTATCCAACCTGTTCCAGTTACACTTCTCTTCTGCCCCTGAAACCCCTTTCTTTCTTTCTCTTTTCACCTCTTGCATCTATCTATCTTGATCTCACTCTACTTCACCATGTCCCTCTCCATCTTTGTTTCCCTCCCTCCCCAAACACACACACATACACACACACACACACACACACACACAATCTCAGCTCTTCTTATTAAATTAGTAATAATGTCACCATGCTCCCTCCCAGGAGGCCAGTGTTATTGACTTCATTATGCAAATGTAAACCAGCCCAAAGCTATACTACTGATGGGATAAGACACACACACACACACATACGCTGTTTGTAGGCCGAGTGTGCTGGCCAGGAAAAATTTCTTGCTGTTTCAGATAATTATGTCAAACAGTGGAGTTGATGTGTGTATTAGCACGAAAGCTGCTAAATCCAACGGGCCTGGGGCTTATTATATCTGTCTTGGAGTGACAATATGTTAGCATGGCATGGTGTAGAATAGAATAGAATAGAATAGAATAGAATAGAATAGAATAGAATAGAATAGAGCAGAATAGAATAGAATAGAACAGAACAGAATAGATACTAATTTTACACACTAAAAATTACTGGGTCAAAGAACAAAAGAACTCAAGACAAAGCGTTGTTTCGACCCAGTTTTAGTGTCATTTTTTGTTTTACTTTTGGGTTTTTTAAAGCCAATGTTATAATCTATTCTTTTTAAAGTTACATATCACATTTTGTATAATAGAATAGCTCTGAAGCGTCTGACAAATTAATGTAATGTAATAAAACATGTTATATTTCATTACATTTTATGTTTAATTTAACCAAAATAACCTGATTTATTAGTCAGGTTTTATTTGATTTTGATGTTTTTTATTTTATCAGGCAGTAAAGCGTTATGTAAACATTTAATTCCAAAAAAACCTGGTCACCCAAACCTCTAAAGCCTGTTTTACATTTGTGTTGGCTCTTCACTGTGTTGTCCATGCCAGCCTCAACAAACCTAGTTGGCTGTGTACAAACGAACAACCCTTCACAGGAAACAGTCAGATGGAAAGGGACGCCAGGTGGATGTAACCAACAAGTACCTGGATGGCCTGTGAGCTTCTGAGGTAAATTTGGCTGTGTGGCTTGGCCAGGAAGTGAAAGTCCTCTCATCTTATCTCTGATCTGCTGGGCGTGCGATTCTTTCCGTCATACTGGTACTTGCTGGCCACAGACACAAAACCATGCTGTGTCTTGATACACGTTCACAGACCTGAAAACCTACTGCTAATTATACTGTACATACACATGCACACACGTGCACGTGCACAGTCAAACACAATACTGGCAGAGGCAGGACCAGACAGATGGAAAGACAGCAGAGAGCAGGGAGAAAGTGCAAATTAAAGTCACAGTCAGGAATAACAATTAGAGCTCAGGGACTAATAATACATATAATGAATAAGTGAATATTAAGCAGAATCTGCATCATCATTTTAACAATATTTTCTATGCATTCAGACATTAAAGGTCCCCAAAGGATGAACTATACTGTCTTTGGTGAATATTTACGTTAATGACCAAATACCTGCAAAAACAAGACATTCCCATCAGCCTCAGCTGCACTTTGTGCTTAGCGCTAATTAGCAAATGTTAGCATGCTTACATGCTAAACTAAGCTGGTGATCATGCAAATTACTATTACACAGCAGCATGTTAGCGTTGTCATTGTGATCATGTTAGCGTGCCGTCATTAGCATTTAAACCAAAGCGCGGCTGTGCCTAAGTGCAGCCTCACAGAGCTACTACTGTGGCTGTTCACTTAGTCTTGTTTAAACAAAGTTACAGAGACAAAAAAAGAAAAAAAAAGTGAAACATTTGTCATAGGAAATAAAAAAAGAGACGAACAATTCCACCAAAGCTGATAAATGTCAGTGACATTAAGCTGATTAAAAACAAAGCCACTGAGAAAAAGCAGAAACCGCCACGAGAGAATGAAGTAAAGGATCTGATCCAAGAACCGATTTACTGACTGGATGCCTGTGAGGACGACAGACCAATCTATCCGTCAGTGTCAGTGTTGGTTCTATTTGTGGACAGAGCTCTCGGCTGGATGGGACAGACATACATCTTTACTTTAGAAATTACACATCACCCGCCTCACCTCTTCTGTTTCCAGCTTCTGTTTCAGTGCTTTTACAGCCACACAGACAGTAGGTAAACATGGAGTTGACATTTTGAACCACCTTCTCATCACACGGGTATTTAAAGGTTACAGTACTTCAAATATTCAATGCCGGTATTTGATTGAAATAGTGATTCATATTTATTAAAAAGTTAATAACCGCTTTATTCACTGAGTGTCTGTATTAGATACTGAACAACTCACTGGCGTACTCAGTAGAGCAAATGATATAAAAATCACAATTAAAAACAGTTATTCAGGGAGATGAATGTTTCAGCTTCAGACTGTCTGGTCAGAAGCCATTAGAAATGAGGAGCTGCGCACCAGACACCTCATGCATTTTTAACCAATCAATATCCTCTTTTCTACATCTCTTTCTCCCTCTATATCTTTATCCCTACCCTACTCCTCCTCTCTGTCTGTCCTTTGCTCATCTGCCTTCTCTACGCTGTCGTAAAGCACCTCTATGTACTCTTAATTGTTTTCTTCTGTCGCCCTTTCTTCCCAAACTGCTGCAAAGTTTATTAATTTGTCCCCTCTCTCTCATCTCACTCTGTCTGGTTTATCAGTCCATCTCTTGCCTCCATATCTTTCTCATCTCAGTCCACTGTCCTCTCTGCTCTCTCTGTTGCTCAGCCTTTTCTTTGCTCCAATCACTTTGTTCTCTCCGTCTTCTTACACCCTGTCTGGACTTTTTCATTACATCATTAAAGACAGGGGTTGTAAATGTCCCGCTCCATTTCACTAACTTTGGAAATACTCTGACACAGTTTACTTTATATTGATTATTCTAAGAATATCATCTGTCTAAGCCTCATAGCACAGACCCCAGACTGGGCACAAAAACATATAGGCATGCAGAGACTCACACAGCTCATTTCTAATTAATACAAAGAATATTAAAGGTTTAGTTCATCACATAACAATAAAACATATTTTTCACTTTCCTCTATTGATATCTAACCATGCAGATAGTTTTGTCTTACTTCGCTTTGTTTGTCCAAGTTTTGAGACGTTGGTCAATTTCTGCTTGCTCTAAATGCAATTGTGTTTGTGTCGATCACAAGGTTGAAAAAAATACATTTTAAAAACTTCCACAGTAACCTTTATTTCCCAAAACAATGTCTTACTAATCCATAAAGGATGGGCAATACTACTAAATTTTGTTTCGATTCAATACCAAGTAATATCAGGGCCAGGAAAATTGATTCAGTAGTGATATCAATAATTTTATTATTAAAAGCAGCTAATGTAATATCATATAGATGAGAGAAACGTGTCATGATTCATGAGGTGAGTGCATAATTTATAGGCTACTTCTGAATATATTTGAATTACCACTGAATAATTTGACAAACAGTAGGCATTTGTTTTACTATTCTCTGTTAAGTTCTTAATCTCATGCATGTTAAAACATGAGACATGTTTTAATGCTAAATAACAAATGATTATTGTGTGAATTTTCTGAGCTAATGAGGAGATCTCTGTGTGCGTTCACACAACAGCAGCAGGGAAGCACTATAAGACGAGTGTTCAAGCTCCCACAATGTGATCTAACATGAGGTGGAGCCATGTCTTTTGGTATTGATCCTACTGGCAAAGAAGATTTACATAGTATCAGTAGTATTGACACGTTAGGGCTCAACCTGCCCACCCCTGTAATCAGCACACCACAATATGAACAGTTTTCATGGGAACAACCACCGCTAAAGAAATAGTCCCTATAAAAATGGTTGACAGGGTGTTCAGAAGATTATGAGAAATCTAGAAAGACTTTCTGCTACTGATTTTTTTTTTAAATGTTCTGAGCACCACAAATTAAATTCATTCACCATTCACCATTTTTTGTGGTGGCAGCATAAATTACAGAGACCAATATCTCAAAACCTTGACAAATGAAGCAGAAATCTCACAGGGTCTTTCTCAAAATTAGACCAAAAAAAAAAAAATCTATCTGTATAGCTAGATACCACTAGCAGTGAGAGGGAAAATGTGTTTTTCTGTTATTTGGTTGAATGTACCCTTTAAGACACGGACATTTGTTTAAACATATTATAGTAAAGGGTGCATGTGTCCACTGGCAAACACAAACACTTTCAGTCAGACTATTAAGTATGTAATCGTTTTCCCAGAGGGGGAAACTCCTAAAAGGTGAAATTAACCTGTGATTCATTCAAGTAAAGTAACATCCATTCGGGGATGATTTGGCAGTTATTCTGTATTCATAGGAGAACTAAACCAGAAAAAAATACTCCAGCATTCTTTAAAGACATACAGTAGGTAACAAATGTGGACGTAAGAATGATTGAAAATGATTAATAAAATGCAAAAACTGCAAATTTAAATATATTGGATAGAAAGTGACCCAGGGCTGGATTTGATAATGGGAATTAAAGCTTGTTGTGATTTACATTATACATTTAGACTCCGCTCTTGATAACAATGACTATGAATGATTGAATTGTATTGAGCTCCCATGAGCTACTGCTGCAATATCCAGGTCTAATAGCACTTCCTATTCTCCCTCCAGGCACACACACACACACACACACACACATGACTGAATACATGCACTCTTCATGAGCACTTGCACACACGCAAACACACACACTTGAGGGCAGCCTATTAAGAAGGAAAAGCGCTTCCTCAGACAAGAGGCACAAATCAAACTGAATTACTGTGTGATTCATGGCATAAATGTCTATTTCCACACAGCAGATGAATAAAAAAACACACTCTGCCGCTGCCTTTGTATTTGCATGGTAACCTGTAGAAGCATTCAACAGACCCAGGTTTTACTAGTATATTTACTGAGAAGCCGAAATTTATTCTGTGTGGAAATTAAAATGGATTTATAAAGGACACCTTCTAGTTGTGTTTAACACTCCTGGTCGGGTTGTGTTGCTGTTGTATTTCCTTGTCTTCGCAGTACAAGGTAAACTGAATAAAATGCTGAAGGCTGGTATGTGAGTGGACTAAATAATTTCACTCTGCATTATTTGTAAAGTCAAAGGAAAAACAAATAACTTCTTGGGTTCCTGGAAAGAGAAAGAAAAATGTCTCTTAGTCACGGTTGTGCAGCAAGTCTAGTGTATGCATCTAGTTTATGTTAATCACCTTATAGTGTAATAATTATTGTGGAAAAAGACATTTTGGCTGTTGGATCACTCGTGCTTGAAGGGTGTATTAATGCTAATTGTCAGAGAGAATCACTATTTCAAGTGTGGAAATCAAAAATGGGAAGAAAAAAAAATCCTGTCTTTTGGATTAATTAAGAAAATATTGCTTAATATTGCAAGATATTTCAGTCACAACCAGCACCTAACCATTACATTCAATTTTTTCTGTGTTTGTCAAGGAAATTGATCTCAGAGATCAATCAACATGTCAGTCTGACTAATGAGTGGCACCAACTGTTCTCCTCAGCGCATCCAAATTCCTTCAAGTTCCTTCAAGCACAACATATCTCTTTGAAACGTCAGTGTTTTCTGCACTGCACAAAAAAGGAGAGTTCAATCATTTTTGGTACTATACTGTGATTAAAAGGACGTACAATTGTCTATTTCAAGGACGACTTTTTACATGTAGTCAGAGCTGATAAATGATTGTACGGAAACCGTGACTCCAGTTAATGTGATTGTGCAGTGACTTTGAAGTTCTTTACAGGTTAAGCATGTGTCATCTAGATGCAAAAGCTATTGTGAAGTTTTTTAAAATGCGCAGGCACAAAAATGAAAATGTTTGAGTGTTTTTTTTTTTTAAACTTTTTTTCAGACTAGAAGGGTTTTGTTTAACCTTGTAAAACATTCCATGGATGACATTGAAAATCCTCTGTTAAAAAAACATCTCATTTACTGTTAACTGTGACTATTTTACATTTGTGCATGGTGAATAAAAGCTGTGATGAATACACTTTTGAATTCATTACAGCCACAGTTTGAAATCACATCTGCAGTGATTCGGGTTTCGGCATCAACAGAGCCGCCACTTACCGAGTGAGATTTCATGTTTGACAACATCCTGGCCTTTGTACACTGTGTTGGGATGCAAGAGGAATTCTTACGATGCTGGCTGCTGTCAGTGCCGTGACTGTTAGAAAGAAGACTCTGATGCTGGAAACCGAGTGTCTGCATGAGACACCTCGGAGGTGCTGAGCCAACAGCTAAAAGCTGCTCTCTTGCTGCACAAGCACATCAAAAGATTAGGAAATATTATCCAAGATGTTGCTCAGTTTGAACTCCATCCTCCCTTCGGCCACCAGCTCCACAGTGGACTGAGCTCAGCGAAATTTTAATGAATTAAAATAGTCTAACAATTTAAGACAGTGACTACTCCACAGTGTGACTCATCTGTCTTTTTTAGTGAATTTATGTCATCAGACCTTTCCATACTGTTGATATGAACCTACAAAAATGTGTGAGTCTGTGCCATCTCCACCTTTACATCCCGGATGGTGACAGGTGTCTGTATCTTCCTGCTTCGTCTGACATCTCTTTCTTTATCTGGCTGACACTGCGCTGCAAACGGCAAGCAGCTTTCACCAAACAATAACGCTTTCCACCAGACTCCTTAACATCCTTAACGGTGCTTTCTCAGCCTTACAAATGCCCTCTGAAAATACATAAAAGTCATTAAAATATCCTGAAAAATGTTCTCTATCTGCCTAAACACTTTTGATTTTAGTTCTGAATTACCTGTATGAACTGACGAAAATGAAACAAAAATGACACATTTCTCATTTCTCTGTATTCTTTTCCATGATTACCCGTGTCTGATAATGGGTGCAAGTCATGAACATGAAAGTAAATCTATCAGTGATGGAAAGCCAGAGGCAAGTAGCCTTGTAACTTGAACTGATTAGCCTTTTCAATGTACTTGGTACTTTTCTCGGAGCACATTCTACAATCAGTAATTCTACTCTCAGCTAAGTTGATTTGTGCTCAAGTATTACACTGCTTACGAAAAGGCAAGAGTAGCCTGGAGTTATGCTGTCACACCACAATCGGCCAGTCAGCAGGATATTCCACTTAAATACTCTTTTTTTTTCTCCACACATAAGGCAGTCCTTTTCTTATAGAGAAATGGTTTTCCACTCTGGAGAGCACTGGTGAATTGGAGAGGGACTGGTTGGTATATTAAAGTGGCCACAGGATGCACTATTGACCCTTTCACTAGTAGTAATATAAGTCAAATAAGAGCAATTATGTTATTAGATATCTATTTTCATCACTATTCAACTGATGCAAAAACATTTTCTTGATAAAAACAAAATGTGTTTACTGCAGTTGTGTGCAGACTCCTTCACTTAAACACAACTCAGTATGTACTTTTATGCTTTTTTTTTGTTGCTTTGATCTGTTTTCTTTTCTATTTTTACACCAAACCACTCAGCACAAAAGTTCTCCTTCCCTGCTTACCCTCTCTATTGTCTTTACTCTCTCTGTCATTTTGCTTTCTCCCTCTGTCTCTTATCTCTCTGCCTATGTCAAATTGTATTTAAAGTCTGTCTGTCCTCAATTTCATGAGGTGTAAACAGTAGATATGACTCTTCAGTCACATATTCCACCTTCATATAGGCTATTTTCACTACCTGGCTGTGTAGTTAGATTGTTTTCAGATAGGACAAGGTGTAGGAGGTATAGCATGTCAGAGTGGCAGAAGGTCTGTGTTTCCTTTGTGTGTATGTGTGTGTATGTGTGCGTGTGTGTGTGTGTGTGTGTGGGCTGAGATAGGCTGGCAGCAGCAGGCATCTGGTGACATCTGGTCCAGGCAGATAAAGTAATAAAGACATACTATCTCACTATCTGGAAGAAAGTGTAGCCTTTCTCTCTCTCTCTGTCACTTTCTCTGTCAGTCAAAATATGCTTTATTGACATGACAGGAAAGCGGCATATGTTTGGAAAGCATACATGCATCATAATCAGATTGAAAGATAAAAATTGTGAATACATCAATATAACAAGCAGTCAATTCTGCCGCTTTGCTCTTTTCTTTCAAATGTGTGTGTCTTTGCTTTCCTCCTTCTTTTCTTGTCTTACTCTTCACTGTCTAGTTTAATTCAATCTTCTGGATTCAAAATGACCACTTTTATGCAAGGGGCACTTACAGTATTTATTGATGGATGGATGAATGAATGGAAACATGAAAGTGCGTGGGTGGTTTAAGAGGTGAGAAGACACGTAAAGTACCCTAAACTGATCAGTATCAAAAATCTTCCTATTTTGTGGCCAAACACAGTCTAATGACCATAAAACATGGCAAAGAATATATATTATTATATATGTAATTTAAACAGTTTTAACTTTTTAAGACACTGTGGATGAGAAGTCCTTAAAGTACTCAGATACAAATTGAAATCTTCTTCCATCTTTTGGAATCGGTCCATTTTTGTCATTGTTGCATAAAAAATCCTCAACACTTAATCAATGACCAAAATTTTTTGCTGATTCATTTTCTGTCTCTTGGCTAATTCATTCATCCATGAACAGTTTCAGTACTGCTCATTTCATATTGTGTGCTGTTATAGCTTTTTCACTCAGGTTTTCGGAAGCACACACACACAGCTGAGAGGTGCTGATATTCACCTCTGCACCAATAAACCTTTAACCACCAGGGGCCTCACCTTCAGGTGAACCGAGGCCAAGATCCCAGTGGTCAGAGACCCCTGGGCATGGACCCAGTTGGCCTGTTCAGTAACCCTTGCAAAAGAGCAGATGATGTGCGAGAAAGGGAAAATTAGGGAGGCTGAATAATTAGAGAGGGCACGTAAATGATGAAAGAGAAGAAGAAGAGAAGGGAATGATATGAAAAGAGAGGTTGAGGGATGTTGAAGATAAAAAAGGGCGACGTTGAGTGGAAATATGGGTGGATGGATGGATGACTAAGTAGGTAAGATGATAAATAGAAGAAGGGATGGATGGGTGAATGGGTGGATGCTTTGACACATGGCCTTGGGGAATCAGTCATTATACATACCACTGTCACTCAAGATTAGCGGCATAATTAAACTCCTGTCGCACTGCGTGTGGTTCCAACGTGTGTGTGTGTGTGTGTGTGTGTGCATTTGTTTGTGCATGCGAATGCAAGTCGCCGTGTGTGCATCTGAATGTGTGTGTTGTTTTCCTGGGTGTGTGTGGGAGGGGTGGACTGTGACAGAGATTGATGGTGAGGGGAAAGCAGGCCATTATATTGTATAGCTAAAGCAGTGATAGCCTCTACACCCCTGTGTCTGTTTAAACTGCCGGCCGCTTTACAGGAGTGGCACAAGTGACCCCACGACACACACACACATACACACAAAGATTCCCCACCTTTAATTAGGGGGAAACTACTTGTTTTCAGGAGCACTTGCCTGTTTAATTTGTGATGCCTTCGCTTAACTATAGCCACATGTGGGAATAACATAGAGCCGCCGAGCCAAAATTAAGTGTCATTCATAAATGAGACAATCACTCTGTGAAGTGTTAACCTAAGGCTCTTTCCAATAATTGATGGATAGTTGTGAGCAATGCCAAATCAAAATTTTAAACACCCTGTCCTTTTTTTAAATATTCAGCCTTAATAGCAGGTTATCAGGAAACCTTTCAGCCTTCAATTAAGTGAATGAGAAATGAGGATAAAATGACTATCCTGACAACTCAGAAAGGACTCCCCACTGAGAGAGAGAGAGAGAAAGAGAGAGAGACATTATAATGGTCGAAGGCCATGTTCTTGAGCAGCTGCACACCGACCAAAGCCACTTCTCTGGCTGTTTGTGTGTCTCATTGAGTGAAAGGAGCCCCGCCGCTCCCCTGCCGAGCGGAACATCAGCCTCATCAAGTCAGCCAGAGGCAGCTGCGACTAGCATGGAAGTAAGGCATGTCTGCCTTCAAGATAAAAGCATAAAACAGCCCAAAGAATGAGCTATTTTGAGGTCAGTTTGAAATAAGTAATGAGACAAGAACTATAAAATGAATAGAGATAATAAGCCTGGCATGCTGCTTTGTGTTTCCTGATGCCTGCTCAACATTCGCCCTTTTAGACATATCAATACTGAACATTAACAAAGCAAAGCAGGCAAAGATATATGCTCCATTTCTACATGAATACCATCATCAGGGACCAGACATTATTATGAACAAGAAATAATATACATTTTAAGAAAAAATACAACCCCTCAGTGTATACTACATCTGTTTTGTAACTAAGGCTACCAGATGTTTGGGTCATATAGCCTATTTGCTGTGCATTTAATGGATAAAGTTTGGCTGAAAATGTTATACAAATGCAAATTATGCAGGCTTAAGCAGTGATGAGGTGCATTTAGTGTAAAAACAGATGGCTTATGATTTCCAGGTACTGTAGGTGCAATACAAACTTGATGCACAACCTAAGCCCACATGGGTCTAACCAGTTTTGGCAGTTTTGGACCAGAGGTGCAAGTGCAGTGTACTACTCATAGGTCCAAAATTTTTCAACCAATCTGAAACTGACCTATGGAAAACCTATACCTCAACAGAAATGAATATGTTAATTTTCCCAAAAAGAGACTAAATCCACAACAATCCAATCTTAACAGACCCCATTAAAGAGAAAATACCATGCCATGTCTCACGTCCCTTTACTCAACACACTTCATCTTGCGCCAAACACCACATTTCTCTCCATGTGATCAGCAACCAAGTGCAACCAAAACAAAGAAAATGTACTGGAGTACAATTTTGAGGTACTTTACTAGAATAGTTCCATTTGATGCTACTTTATATTTTCACTTCACAGGGAAATATTGTTCTTTCTACTTCACTACATTTATTTGACAGCTTTAGTTGCTTTTCAGATGAGGATTTGACACAATGGATAATATAACAAGCTTTTAAAATACAAGACACTGTTAAAGATGAAACCAGTGGTTTCCAATCTTTTTGGCTTTTGATGTCTTACAAAAGCAGTGTGTAGTCAGGGCCACAATTCAGATGTCTATGAGTTTTTAACAGCTCCACCAAATATTGATTTTTCCCTCTAAACTTCTCACATGGTTTCAATTCAATTAAAGCTCAAATGATCCAATATTTCACCAAAAATCAAAGATTAGAGAAAAAGTCCAAAAACTGAAAACAGATTTGTGTTCATGTAGTTCAAACTAGCTCCACCTCCAGCAGCTACAACAGTAACATGCTGCTTACACACTGATGCTTCAGTATTAATAATCTAATGATCCATCCATCTTATCGCCGCTTATCTGGGACTGGGTTGTGGTGGCATCAGACTGAGTAAGGAAACCCAGACATCCTTCACCCTGGCAACACCCTCCAGCTCCTCCTGGGGGATCCCAAGGCGTTCATCTCAAGGCGTTCTGAGGCCAGAAGAGAGATATGTAATCCTTCCAGTGTGTTCTGGGTCTGCCCTGAGGTCTTCTACCAGCTGGACTTTCCTGGAACACCTCCAGAGGGAGGCGTCCAGGAGGCCCAAACCACCTCTGCTGGCTCCTTTCAATGCAAAGGAGCAGTGGCTCTACTCTCCAAGCTCCCAACCCTATCTCTAAGGCTGAACCCAGACACTCTCCGGAGAAAATTCATTTCTGCTTGTACTCGCAATCTCATTCTTTCAGTCACTACCCAAAGCTTGTGACCATAGGTGAGGGTTGGGACATAGACCTACTGGTAAATTAAGAGCTTTGCCTTCTGGCTCATCTCTTTCTTCACCACAGCAGTCCTGTACAATTCCTGCATTACTGCTGATGCTGCCTCACACTCCATCTTATCCTCGATTGTGAAGAAGACCCCGAGATACTTGAACTCCTCCACTTGGGGCAGCAACTCTCTCCAAACCCAGGGGGATATATTATTATATATGACATCTAATGATATCATATATAATAATATATGAGTCAGAGGGACCAAACCATAACTTTTACTTTAATACTTTAGATACATTTTGCTGCTAATACTTATGTACTTAAGTAGGAGTTTTCATGCAGGACTTTTACTTGTAACAGAGTATTTTTGCTATATTGGTACTTTATAAAAGATCTGAATACTTCTTACCTAACTGCTTGATTAAGATATTTAGGAGACAAAGGGTGCTTCAACATCAGCTGTTGAGCCTGTTAGCTCCTAATGTTAGCTGCTCCACAAACATTTAAGCTAGCTACATACATCTTTTCAAAAGAAGGAGCTGGTTTTCTTCGGCATTCCTCTCAGGTTTTATTTTGAACCTTCCTACCGGAACAGCCATGTTGTTTCCCGGTGTTTGACTTGACAGATGGCAGGCGTGAGACGCTCCTCTCGGCTGTCTCTCTCGGTCCGTTGGTCCATCCCGGTTCCCATTGTCTCCCCGTTCCCCACTCCTTGAAGACAACCCTGAGACGACAAAACTAAACTTAGACGTTATTTTGCTCATGTCGCCATTTTTCTTTTTTCTTTTTCTTGTGTAAAACGTTACGTTTGGAGACTTACCTCGACCTGAAATGTCAGCCTGTCCCCTCTCCATCCGAAATGTGGACATGCCTTTCTGTTTTCGGTGTAGCTTAAAGATTTATTCGTTGTAACGGACGAGGCGGTGAATGAACCGACCGACGGCTGACTGGGGGGCTGACAACACGGCGGTTGTGTGTTGTGGAGCTGACGAGGAGATGAACCGGAGGAGGAGGACTTATTAGCCACAGAAACCAGCTTCCAGCGGCTGTTGACATTTCACTAACATCCTATCTAGCAACAATTTTACTTGCCAGTTTCTGAGTGGCGAAAAAGACACATTTCGAGGGGGGTATAAAAAAAAAAAGAAAAAACCCCGAAGATATTGGATTACAAACGCGGTGTTGGGAGATAATCAACGCTGTGTTTTGTTTCAGTGAATGAACAGTAAAGGATGTTGCCGCTACAAGCCCGATACTTCCCCTGAGAGGAGAGGAGCTCGTCTATGAAAGCAGGCAGGGACCACTTTCACTTGTTTTCTCCACCCTAAAACAAATTAGGTGGTTTCAAGCAGCTATATCCAAGTAGCGCTCAATCGGATTATTAAACAAGAGAGCATTTAATCTGCGGAATATAACCCATCTAATCTCACCGCATCTCTTGTTTTTTTAAGTCTTTCAGTGATCGTGTTGGTGTCTACTGTACGGGACCGCGTTAATTCAGTGTGTATTCAACGTTGATAAGGATGCGACTAATCGATGTGATTGTCGGTCGGACTTTGTAGCCCAGCAGGTGATGTTTGGACAAGTGGATCCAGTGTGGACATATCTGGAGAGTCTTTGTTGAATTGCGGGATTACTTTCATTTTTAAAGGTAGTTTTACGTGTGTTAAGAGACCCACATTTTTTTTTTTAAGAAATAGGGATTAATTCTGCTTTTGTGCTGACCAATCAATCAAAAAAATGCACCACACCACCTGATTTGTCAAACTGCCTTCAACTGCAGCCAAGCCCCGTGGATACATCAAGAAGTTGAATCATACCCAAGGCCCACCTTCTGTCTTTCATCCCTGACCCCTGGGTGCTGGAAATCCAGGGGACCACGTTTCAGGCTGTTTACCTGTCAGTAATCCCCCCATCTGAATGAAGTAGTAGCTTTTTATCCCCCTGAGCTCCATAGAGTACAGGGGCTGCGCTCTGTTCTCTTAGGCTGAGCAGCGAGTGCCTCTACCTGGGCTGCCAGCCAGCCAGACGGCCCTCAGGGGGGGGCTTTTGGATTTGAAGGTCCAGCTGGAGATTTGGGAATTACCCAGAGTTCTTCTTCTCCACGTGGCCCACTGGAGAGAGGGGAAGAGGCCACCATGGGGTGCTGCAGTGGCAGATGTACCTTGGCCTTCATCTGTGGCATGCAGCTGGTAAGTGTCACAATTACTATTGACCCTATAATAGGGGTGGGAGGGGGACTAAATGGACTGATCAATGGGGAGAAAGAAAGCTTTTTTTCTTTTAAATGAAAAAAAAGTCATGACAGGGAATCAGACAAGACACATCCTCACCTATGTGATTCTATACTGCTAGACACAAAGCAAGGGATGGATGGATAGATGTGTGACAAAAGATGGATGACTGAAAGGTCCCATTTCAGAAGTTAATAGGTGCGTGAAAGGTCATGATACAATGTAAGGTATGGTTTGAGGGACAGATTGATAAATTGGCGGAGTGAATGGATGAATGGCTGTTGGTTGGAGCTCCAAGACTGTACTGTGATTCCTTTTAGAGCACTGATGGATAGATGGAAGCTGGGAGTGATGAATGGAGGCAGTGAAGGAAAAGTAGGGATGGATGCCAGATGAATAGATGTATGGTGCAGGTACATGTGATTTATGGGAAAAAAATATATATGGCTGCAGTAAAGGGGGGGGAATAGATCTGATGTAAACTCATGGAATCAACTGCTGCAGTTCCCTCTCTGTCTCTCTTTGTATCTCTCTTTCTCCCATCGCCATCTGTGTCAATGGAAACTGGTGCCAGGCAAGACAACAGAGAGGGAGGGAAGGCTCTGTAGGTGTGTATTTGTGCATATATGTGAGGATGTGTGGGGAGAGAACACAAATGATCTTATCAGTTCAGTCTTGTAAGACCTTTATATTAAAAGGTTAAATCCTACCTATGATAGCACTGTTACGAGGCAGCTTTTGGGCAAGTGGTGTGTATTAATTATTCCCACAGAAAAATGGCCAAATGTAAATGATCTTATATATGGACAAGACATTTTCAGAAGAGATAATATTTTCACCTGAAACTTTAGTTGGAGTTGTGTTTCAGGCCAGTGTTCACGCTCCCTTTTTGCTCGTTTTTTTGTCTCCACCCACTCCTGAGGAAAAAATCCGGCTCTTAAGCTGCTTAATGCTCCGCTCTAATCACTACCTCATTGCAATTTTTTTACATTTGCTACTTGGCAGGTTGCACACAGTGAATTTATCAGAACTTTTTTGCTGAAAACACTCGGGAACGAGGCTGATGAGAGCAGATGGAGTGAATCAAAACAGTAAAGTTGCGTGCCCAGTAGAGTCAGGTGATCATTCACTGTGTGTTCATCATTACAAATGATCCCTCTCACATTACACATAGACAGCTGACCCATTGTTATTTATAACAATATTGATCAGTGCAGCTTCAATTAACCTTAAAGCAATAGACCTACTGCATGATACATTTTGAGTGAAGTGCATGACTTTCACTTTTTCCCAGTTGTAAAATTAAGCTCCTCACACATTGGCGACATGTAAAACCAAAGGAGCATCATTACTGTACTGAACATAGAGTCAGCAAGACTAGATGCTGCAGTAGGAGCAAAGAGTCCAGGCTACTCTGGGAAATGAAGGAAATCCCTACCTCAAGTAGAGGCAGAGGAGGGAGGTTTAGGCCACTCATCACAAAGAAAATCCTACTAACAACACAGATTGATGGTTTATAAAAGGATCTAAGGGTGCGATTTTCCTTCAAGTGTGTATAGAAACTGAAGACGTATTGTGATACAGAATAGGAAATTGCACATGTGCACAAATGCATAAACATGAAGAGAAATGCCTGAGCTATAGCATTCTTAGCTCATGGAGTCATATAGCTACAGTGAGTGTGTGTAAACTGAAGACCTATTGTCATGTTGAATAGGATGCTGTCACAGACACCATGAAGCTGCCATGTGTGTGGGTTTGTTCAATAAAAGATATATGAAAATCACCTAATTTACCATAGGATATTAATGTGTGTGACTCTCATTGTGTATGAGCGTGTGCTTGCAAATTGTCTATTGTGCTGTGAAACGGGCCGTGCACGTTTTCATTCAAATGACGGCTGTGTAAGTCAACAGCAGAACGGCGACGAGCTCGCCACATGTGCTGTACATACATGAAACACACCATTGTGCTGTAAATGGGGACGCTGTGTGTTTCCGTAGGTGAAATCGAGAGAGAGAGAGAGCGTGTGTGTGTGTCTGTGTGTGCGTGTTTGTGAATGAGATGCTGTCACAGTGATAGTCATTGTGTGTAATGCGGTGGAACTAATGCTATGCCATAGTCAACAACATGTTTTGCTCTGTTAACTGTTGTAATAGCTAAGCCAGCTGATACCACCACTAGCTGAGCTGGAAGTCTAACACTTACTGTATGTTACAGTTTGGCCACGCACAGTTAGCTCTGTTATAGTTGCTGCCATTTAGACAGACGCCTCCTTATGGTGAAATCCACACATCTCTCCACACTGCAAGTACATAAGGATATCAAGATATTTATTACACAAGTTCTAGCAGTGTCACGCCTCTAGTTATCCACAGGAAACCACACCACCCACAACCATTTTGGTTAGAAATGAACTAATTGACCACAAATTAAAAGACAGCCTTTTTGCCTCCGCGTGAGGCCTCTTGCTGGAAGTAATTGCCTTTGCTGTGTGATCCTCCACCAGGGTCCAAAATTAAAACCCGCCAGGCACTAAATGTGGGTAAATTTAGTCTTTGGCGAGTAAATTATGGAGACCACCTGCCACTCTGGCCAGTAGGAAAAAATGAATTTCCCACACGCCCTTGAGGAAGCTGCTGGTTTGCTGTCACTTCAGTCTGCTAGATCTTCTGTGCTGCGTGTGTCGTGCATAGTACATAATTAAGTCAGTCATAAAACCGCATGATTTTTTGGTTACAGTACATGAGGTACTTGTTGCTTTCTTCCGGGCAGTTGAAACAAACCCTGCTAGCTATGTGGAGATTTATTGCGGGGGTGGAGCCCCCTGCAAAGAAAAAGAAAACAGGCGAACTTTAGATCGAAGAGACCACTGCTGCCACGGCCAATGCAACGCCCCCCCTCCTGGTCTCATCCTCTGACACTGTCATCGAGGAGATTCTGTGAGAGGTGGCGATACAATGATTCAGGTGCTCCAAGAACATGGCTATATTTCTCTTTTGTAGTTCAGCTTCTTCCAGTGTGAAGTAATTGGTAGCTTGTAAAATCATGCTTTCAGAGTAGTTTCCCCAACACTGGTTATTTTTACCTCTTGTTCTTAATTCTTCTATAACTGTTATATTCTCAGACTCCTTAATAAATGATCCTTCTTGCACTTAAAAGCGAATAACACTGAATTTATCAATTCAAATGTGCTACACTTAAGTAATGAAACAGTTGAATTGATATTTCTGCATACAGTTAGAGTTACTACTGTTATTATTGCACACTACTATAACATTGATTGAGAATCACATGTTAGACCAAGATGAAATAAAATAAGCTAAATAGTAATACTAGCAAATTGCAATAGTAAAAATTAATTTATTATTGGTGGCTGGAAAAAAATCTGTCTGTCCGGTAAAGTTTTTTCATCTACCAGCCACCTTGGCAGGTAAGCAAAAAACTTCCTTTTTGGACCCTGGCCTCCACCTAATTGTTTACCTCTCAGACTGTAAAACAATGGTCAGTATGTCTCATGTAGTGGAACTGATGTCTTGTGTAACTCTTAACAGCAGTTTTTCCTCCCGCTTCATTAGCTAGGTTAATTGCTAAGATAGCTGATGTCTTTACAGCTCAGCAGAGATCAATGATACAGCGTGCAGATACTGTATGTCTGCTTCACAGCTGACGTCACAATGTGTCAAGCACGATCAGTCCAATCGGGGGGAAAGTTTGCCAGCACATTCATACGTCCTAGTCTTGTAGTTATCGTTACGGTTACCGGTTTTTGGGTGTTAAATCACTGTAGTTATTGATTTAAACATGTAGAGACTCCTTTTTTTGTTTGCAACACAACTCATTTAAAATTCTTTAAACCATTCAATGGTTTTGTGCCTGGGGAGATATGGGGTGGGGGATGGGGGGTATTTGAATTCAATATCCAGTATATGCACTATCCAATACATGCTTGTGGTGAAAATGTCACTAATCCTGAAGTAGGTATTGATATTTTGACAAGTTTAGGAGATATTTTATTTTGAAAATATTGGTTTTTAAGACTAATAGTTAATGTTAAAAAAATAATAGTGCTGTCAGTTTGATTTAAAATGTCTGTAATCCCTACTTCAAGTAGAGGCAGAGGAGGGAGGTTTAGGCCACTCATCACAAAGAAAATCCTACTAACAACACAGATTGATGGTTTATAAAAGGATCTAAGCGTGCGATTTTCCTTCAAGTGTGTATAGAAACTGTAGACGTATTGTGATACAGAATAAGAAATAGCACATGTGCACAAATGCATATACATGAAGAGAAATGCCTGAGCTATAGCATTCTTAGCTCATGGAGTCATATAGCTACAGTGAGTATGTGTAAACTGAAGACCTATTGTCATGTTGAATAGGACGCTGTCACAGACACCATGAAGCCGCCATGTGTGTGGGTTTGTTCAGTAAAAGATATATGAAAATCGCCTAATTTACCATAGGATATTAATGTGTATGACTCTCATTGTGTATGAGCGTGTGCTTGCAAACTGTCTGTTGTGCTGCAAAACGGGCCGTGCACGTTTTCATTCAAAAGACGGCTGTGTAAGTCAACAGTAGGACAGCGACAAGCTCGCCACGTGTGTTGTACATACATGAAACACACCATTGTGCTGTAAATGGGGACGCTGTGTGTTTCCGTAGGTGAAATTGAGAGAGAGAGAGCGTGTGTGTGGTTTTTAAGACTTATAGTTGATGTTAAAAAATAATAGTGCTGTTTGATTTAAAATGTCTGTATGACTGAGGATACGCTGCCCAAATGAGGTTAAAAAAACAACTAAAGAAGGATTCTCAGTTCTGTTTTGGACTGTAAAGAACTCAAGAACTTATCAACAGGAGCTTGTTTTGAAATATTGTGATCAGGTTATTAAAGCCCTGATGAGTTTGCAAATAACAATAATTACTGACTTAATTTTCCTAATTATATGCCAATTTAAGGGTTTAATTAAACCTACAAGGGTTTTTTTTAAATGTAATATTAAGATGAACACATGCAAACTGTAAGAAGGATGTTCTAGTGCTACGAGATCAGAGGTAGATGTTAAAGCCGATCAGGTGGTGTTTTTACCAGCACTTTTACACACACACACACACACACACACACACACACACACACACACACACACACACATACACACATACATACATACACATATGCACACATGCACACAAACCAATACACATATGCTGCTGGTGACTCACTTTCTGTGGCAGTGGTTGTGGTCCTTGTTGCTATATCAGTCCACACACCCACCAGCTGCTGTCACAGAAGATGATGACTAAATCATCCAATGGCGTGATAAGTAACAGGACGGCAACTGGAGTCCTCGCTCCATTGGCTGGTTCAGTGAAGCTTGTGCAGACGGTCGGTGGGTGTTTATGTTGACGGAGCATTAATTATGTTGTTGGTGTGTACGTTAATTGAATAAAGGCAACAGAATAGAATTATAACCTTGCATAAGTGCACAGTTACAGTCACGTACTAATTCATGATCCAATAGAGTAGATATATAATTGATCTTTGAAAATAAAACACCATAGCCTAGGATAGACTGCCAGAGACTGGTTTAATCAGGACAAACAAGCAAATTCTTGCACAATTCTCATATAATCGCTCAAAATAGACTTATCTTTGTACCACAAGTGTACAAGATAAAGATTCTGTACATGTTATAAGGTTAGATATGTATAGCGGCCACAGGCTATCTGAGACACAGGGTTTGTCTGTCTGTGACAGTACATTCCTGTGACATTTCCACCACTGAGGGACATAATGAATAATTTACAACTTGGAAACAGCGACATGAATGCAGAAATGGTATCTCTGCATTTGTGCCGCGCATGTTACCTGATTGCAACACAGTAAATGTGCAATCATTCAAACCCAGAAGTCGGAAGCATTTTTGGGGGGGTGGGGGGGGGACCACACATGGATCAGTTGCAAAAGGGTTCCCCCTGTATTGTCTTATTAGTGATATTCAGTCAGTTATTTTGTAGGCTGGATATGCAGCTATCTCACGCTGTTGGGTTTTGAGCATTTTGAAGGAAATCCACTTTGAGAGCGGTTTTGAGTTGAAAGCAAACAGAGCTCCTGCACTCCAGCAACAAACATAATCTTCAGACCTCCTTCCTCATCGCCACAACTCAGTGAGATAAAAAGGCTTTGCTATCCTTTATGTACAACGTGGCTTTCAACAAGGGCCACACACAATCTCAGCTCCGAGTGTATAGATTTTCTGTCGCTCTTTCTTTTTCGCAGTCTCTTAATTTGTCAGTCTCTCTTCTCCCCCCCAGGTCTCTATGTTTTTATATATGCCCACTCTCTCTGAGTATGTCTCTCTGGCCTTTTTCATTTCTTTGTCTGTCTCCACCTCCTCTCTCTCTCTCTCTCTCTCTCTCTCTCGCTCTCTCTCTGTCTGCTTAGAGGAAAGCAGCCATCACAACTTGGCCACTGGCTTGACTGGCAATTCATTTAATGTGTTCAATACAGTCTGTGCACAAAACAAGCTTTGACTTGCTGGTCCTTTGGAGGCAGTTACATTGTGCCAAATCAGTCCAACGTTAAACCTTGAACCTTGTAGATCAGTCCAAGTTGGCACCGTATTGTTCAGGTGGTTCTTGGCAAATACAGGCTATTGTGCTTTTCCGGCTTTCAGCTGTCAATAATAATACAGTGTCTTGAAAATGGCTGGCTTTTTGAAGAACTGCAGGTGAATGGAGGTAAGGTGTTTTTAAAGGCAGTAGGCACTAAAAACTTGGAACAGCTGTTTTCCTGCCTTGTTTGAGATACCATTTAGTGAAGGCACTTTTTTTTCTTTTTACACTTTTGACCTCATTTGTTTGCTTGAAAACATTATTAATAACCGCAGGTAGTGCATGTGACTGTGTTTAATCTTTGAGGTCATGGAGTTGAAACCAGTACACTAACATCAGACTCATAATACAAACCTCCCTAACTCATTTTACCTGCAGAAGAAGGTGAAGACAGGAAAAAAACACGCCAATCAACCACTTTTTGCAACGGTGCAGAAGTAATATTTCTACTGCGGGAATTATATCTGCAGTGGCTGAAATCTCCCAAAACAATTACAGTGCTATTCAAAGTCAGACCTTACTTTGAGATGTTCAGTTTGTTTCAGGGCTTTGGGCTGTGGTGCTGCATGTGTTACATGTTTTGTAGGTCAGACAAATGGATCAACTCTGTTAAGTCGGCACCTCTGCTTCCTGAATGAATGAATTCCCCTCTGTCTGTCTTAGTTCTTGATTTTTGTATTTGCTCTGCTTTGCCAATTTATTTGAAATTCTTGCAGGACAAGCATAGCTTCACACTGCTGTTGACAGAAATACACTGGGTGCATATGCAGGGTTGTCTGTTGTCATGGTGAACAGTCATCTCCAGGGGAGTGTCGGAAAACTCGACATGATCAAAAGTTTATGTGTGTCTCCTCTCCTGTTCAGAACCAGTTTTTGATACCCAAACTAAGTGAAGGTCATAGAAACAAACCTAAATCAATCCACATTTATTTATTGCTATAACTTAATTTATTCCAAGGTTGTTGTTAATGTATTGATTATTTTAAAATATGCAAATAGACAAGTTTTATTTGCATCAGTTGGTTTCTACTTGAAACTAAATACAACCATGCGTAAAATTACTCAGCATTAACTACAGCCCACATTTTTTTCTACAGTACCAGTCAAAAGTTTGGACTCTCCAAAGTGTGGTAAATCTAATTTAACAGAAGCTGTCAAAGATGAAGAGTTTACAAGGACACATCAGGAATGTCTGGAGCTCTGGTAAATATGTAAGGGAAAAATTGTGTCTAGTCTACTCATGCTATAGGGTTGTAAATGAGGTGCCATATTTGTTGTGCTGAAAAGGAAAAATCCATCAGCCAAAAAAAGTCTGTCAAAAACTGTCAGCAAACAGCACATAACTCGCACAACCTGGAGTCTTTAAATCTGGTCAATACTTTAAGGGTTTGGAAATAGGCCAAGTTTAGAAATGGAAAATATGTAGTAAAGTGTATTTTATGCTGGAATGTGTCCAAGGTGCTGAGCAGAAGGCTGTTAGAGGCTTCCAGCCTGGAGGTTTGACTGCTGCTTGCTGATGACAAGGTGTATCACTAAGCATCAGGACGTGACAGAGCTTTTCTCCCATGATCCTTCACTTATTGATCCCTAATGGCTTACAAAGAGTAACAGCAGCATGTGGTCGTTTAGGTGGTTCAGTCCTACTTAAAGCTCCTGATAACAGATTTAAAGAGGATATAACATGCACATTTCCAGGTCTATATTCTGAGTCTGGGGATGCACTGGGATATCTTTTTATGATTTACAGTTCAAAAAACTCCTTATTTATCTGATACTGGTTGTTTATGCAGCCCCTCAGGCCAACCTCGGTCTGAAACAGGCTGTTTTAGCTCCTGTCTCTTTAAGGCCCCTCCTGATGAGCCCTCTGTTCTGATTGGTCTGTTGGCTCCGTTCTTTACTCAAAATATAAACTTCTTAAATAAATTCATACATGTTTAAGCCTGAATCCGATCCAAAATATGTCAGTTAACAACACAAACAGCCCGTGGAACAAACTACAGAACGGACAGCCGTTTCTGGGCGTGCATGAACAATCTGACTGAAAAGTAGAGATGAGGTTCAGAGCAGGCTATGTTTAACATAAAAATCCCACATTATAGCAGTATATAAATTACAGAAAATCACAAAAGGCATATTAGGTTTCCTTTAAGGTAACTGACAGTTTGCTAAACCCTTCCCTTGAACACTGATTGTCCAGTCATAGCTTAGCAACCGTCATGAGGCGTGGCAGGCCTGTCAAGCTTTGGATTTCTCCGCATGTTGAATAGGTGTACATGAAGACTTTGGATAGTGGTTTATTTTGTTACTCTCTTCAAAACAGAAAATACAAGAGCAAAGTGTGAATGAATGGATACAACTGTTTTTATGCGCACTAATGTAGCTTGCAAGTATTAGACTGTCAGGCTAACTAGCTTACTACCTACTGTTGTATCATGGCGTTACTTTCAAGCTCTTATATCAGAGTGTAGGCCAATGTTAGCAGCTCTACTGGATTTGGAGACGTTTACACTAACCTAAACCTAGCCAAACTCGTTATCTGAGATAGTGTTAATTGATATGAGAGGCCTTCTTTTGTCTACTTATGTCTGAAATCAAGGAAAGTTTATGAAATTACCATGAATTTTGAGTTGTAAATCTACCCCTATTTTTGTAAACTGTGTGTACTATGTGAGAACAGAAAGCTTGACAGGCTAGCAGCAATAACTAAGCGGGATGGGGCTCAGCAAAAGGTCAGTTAGTTGTCTGTGTGTTAGAGAGTTGCAGACCCTCTTTTAGTTAGTCTTACATAAATCCTTAGAAATGCTGAAAAACTTTTTTTTTCTTCATATTCCAAGCAAAAGTGGTATCTGCTACTGTACTGGAAAGTAAATATATAACACATCATCATCATGTTGTCTTGAAATGGAAAGCATTTGTAGTCATGTCTCCTTCACGTAATGTTTTTAGAAGCCTGTAGTTGTCAGTGTGGGTTCCTCAGATCAGATGGAAAAAGGATAAGATGAATACAAAATCTGTCATAGCCTCAGCATTGATTGGGCTCTTTGCCCACATTTTTTGGAGATCCTTGACTTTGTTGAATTAAGAAGACATACTCTTTCTTGTGATGAGCATCGGGTTAAAAGAGGTCCAGGATATTTTAATGTAGTTTGACACCTTACTGAAAAATAAATGTTCCTCTTGGGTCCAACTTTTTGATGTATTGACTTTGTGATCTTTTTCCAAAAGACCAGGCTCACTGCTGCACCGCGGCTACGCTTTTTCTTTTGAAATCTCTCTCATAAACTGCAATTTTCTGCCCCAGATGTTTTTTTATTGTATGAACAACACAAGTTTCTCTCCCCGTTGAGAATACAGCATGTCTTGTGAAAGCATTTGGAGGCTCACACAGAGGGTGCAAATCCATGACACTGTTTCAACTCACGCTGTCATCGTAAAACACTTTGTGAAACTCAAGAAAAGTGGAATCAGTAAAAAGTGAAATCTTTTTGTTTGAGTCAGAAAAGCTGACTCAATCTATATTCTTCCACAGCTCAGTGGAGGCTATAAATTGAACCCTTACACAGTTGGATTATTTGTTCTATAGTCTGAGTGAAACTGACACATACTATGAAATCACATCCCCTGTATAGAATAGTGCTGTCAGTCTTCCTCTATATATAATCCAATTTCATTCCTCATTATTTTTAATATTTCAATTAAATTCGAATTTTTAATGCTCAAATGTAGCCTGTTATTCATATTTACTATGTGCC
This sequence comes from Thunnus thynnus, assembly GCF_963924715.1. Taxonomy (NCBI): domain Eukaryota; kingdom Metazoa; phylum Chordata; class Actinopteri; order Scombriformes; family Scombridae; genus Thunnus; species Thunnus thynnus. The sequence continues at coordinate 13,649,829 of NC_089534.1, forward strand.
TATACACTGTATACACAGGCTTATGCATCGCCAATGCCACTATCAGCATGTGGTTGTTCTGTCCACTACAGGGCATTACTACATTACCAGTAAACAGGTGATAGCTTTCTTGCTAAGTAATGATTAAGCTTAGGCACAAAATGAATAATGTTCACTAAAATATCAATATTAAATTACCTTTCATTGTACTGGATAGTTATTAAACTACGCACTAAACTGAAATATAAATAAATCCACATCAGTATGTGCTAGTTTACATCAATACGTGATGTGTCATTTGGGTCGGGATGCAGTGTAAGCCCAAATGATAGCGTGAGTAGGAGTGTCTAAACCCAGTACTGCAGGCTGCAGCACTGATCACTCAGGCTCAAGTTTTTTACTATGGACTTGCTTTTGTTGTGGACAGAAATCCAAAAACTTTCCAGACATCGGTTCTTAAATGGTCAGGAGTGATGATCTCTGCGGGTGCATCACTTTCTGCCATTTCTGATATTGTAACATTAGAGGTTAACATTAGCACATTGAACATGAGATTGTGATTCAGTTAGACTCAGAAAACTTTATTGTTCATCAGACATGACAAAAGCATTTCGTTTTTACATGCGGGTAGGCCAAGTCGAGAAGAGCGAAATTCACTAATGTTAGCCAACACATTTATAAAATGTGAAAATACACATTTGAATAGTAATTTCAACATTCAATTAGAATTAGTTTTTTAATGTTCGATTTATATTCGACTCCCAAAATTCATTCCAACAGCCCTAGTATAGAAACAGTGTTGTGTGTGACGGTGGCACTACATTGTATAGTAGCACAAAAAATATGCGACAGTGCCAGTAATTTCACCTGGGATGCAAGAAACAAAGAGGCAATGTATCACAAAACACTACACAAAATACAGCAGACTTCATACAGGTTTACCACTCGGAATACAAAGCTCTTGAAGTTACGATTATCTTTTCTAACATTTATCCACAATTTACTCACAATTTACCCACAGCTTTTTGTTCAACAAAGTAGGGGTGTCACAATTGCATCTGTTATGTTTTAAAAAAAGAAAAAAAAGTTACACTCTACTGCCCAAACTGATTACGAGGGAAGACATGCCTGTGGTACTTAGAGACAGGAAGTTCATTCTTCAGATATGGTTAAAGTTCCAAAAGTATTTTGAACTTTGAGTTTATAATTTTGAATTTAAACTCATCGTTAGTAATTGAATATTAAACTGTGGACACTGTCTGACAGGTACATTCAACAGCAGCTGTGGATTTATAAAACGGAAAGTGACAGCTCAGACTTTCATGGTTTACATAAAAACATTTACATAATTTTTCACAAATCTACTGTAGATAACAAAATAAATACAAGGCTGACATAAATCCCAATTAAAATAACCTTGTGACATCTAATTCTGCCCCCACAGGAGAAGCATTAAAACCATGGTTGCACCAAGCTATTTGAACAATGCATGGTGCTGAAATTAAGTCTAATAATCCTACCAGAAATAAATTGTAATGTGTTTCCATTCATTGTGTTTATGTCATTTTTATTCCAAGCCAACAACAACAACAACAACAACAACAACTGTACTTCCAACCATAGACGAAGCCTTGTATCCTTGTAAATGCAACACAGAACGTATATTCATGTACGAGCCATTTTTAGCCAAATGAGTATTACAATAAGCTGTAACACTGTTAGCCCTCACTTACTAGTGGGGGAAATGACATCTTCCCCCAGATACAATCCTAATCAGTGTCATAAATCAATTTTATTCTTAAAAGAAATAAACATAAAATATATGTCTTGATTTCCACTGTGCTGCTTAACAGCCCCTCCAATGAAAAATTCTGAAAAACCTGTTGACCTCTGTTGCTGTAGAGTGAGTGAAAACCGATGAAAACAAACAACCAGACAATGAAAAATGGCAGTGAACATTGTTTTGAACGATTCAAAGCAACGGGGTTAGTCTTACAAAGTACTACATCGTACTCATTAATGTTTTTAATTTGTTTTATAGATCTAAAGTTTCATAACCTTAACTGCATCCCCCCAAAATCCTCAAAACCTTACATTTTAAACTGCAGCTTTGCAGGGCACTGACAACACTACTGCAGCCAGTTGCATTCGATTGCTTGTTTCTTCAGAACAATTCTGGTGGCCAATTTCAGTCTTCCTGCATCATATTCCCAAGTCCTGACCCCATCTTTCGAAATCGCCGTCGGTCTCATATCGACACTCGGCAGTGGAGAGCGAGAGGAAAGTGAGGCGACGACATGCAACAAAGGTCATGTACTGGATTTGAGCGATATCACAGGCTGCTAAGATGTGTATCGACGGTGCTGGAAGCTGACCTTGCGTGTGACCACTGCTGATGGATGAGCTGAGATGGTGTTTGGCCAAATACTGCTGCCTCAATATTTACACACAGACAGGCAGACAGACAGACAGACAGACAGACAGACAGACACTTGCTTCTCTCTCTGTTTTAATTTAAAAACACTTCAAACTGTTGTGCTGACTTACCGTTGCTTGCTGCTCCTGTACTGTTATTTACCCCTCAAGGTGAAACGCTCCCCTATTGTTCTCTGAGAACTCATATCCTGTTGATGTAGTTGTCGCTATTGTTGTTGTTGCCGTGAATCCTGATATTCCGCCTGCACAGTCGTTTTGATCTTATTACATCAAAGGAGCGCTTGAATTATAATGGCGAGCGACTGCATAGCTATGCCTTGAGCTTCATTACACATAATTATGAGATGGAAATATGACTGGTGTCAGATGAACACTTCCCATCTGGAGAGATAACAGGGCGTATTTTCAGAATGACTGATATTTTGTTGAGTCTAATGGATTTTAGGGGTCGGGAAAGTTATGAACACTTAATATTAAGCTGAAAAAGCAAGAAAAATAAGTTGAAAGGTTTTCAGGTGGGAGCAGTTATAAATTTTCATTTTGCTGTTTTTCTTGCTACAGAAATAAATTCTATTCCTACTAATGATCTAACTGTCCTCCCATCACCTGTAAGCTTACTCCTAATAAAACATCTTCAGAGACAGAATTTGTGTGACGTCCTTTTTTTTTAATTCTATTCAACCTTCTCCTTCTTTCTCTTTTGGTTTCTTATTCTGTGCCACTATATTTTTCTTTCTCTGTATCATTGTTGCCCTTGTTGCCTTGTAATTTTTCTCACTGCGTCTCTCAATCTTTCTCTGAGGCTCTCTCTCTCTCTTATTCTCTTTTGCTGCTCTGCACAGTCTGTCCTGGGCCATTTGAGTTGCTCAGGGAGCTGTGAAAACGATGTCTGTGTGTCTTTGCGTCTGCATCCTGTAGGGAGTGCCTTTGTATGTGTGTGTGCGCGCGTGCGTGTGTGTGCATTCACGTGCAGGGACGGCGGAGGTAGTGGAGCGTGTTAAGTCTTGCTGTAGGAGCCCTTCAACTGGGATAAGGAGCCAAGGGGAGGAAGGAGGGAGGAACGGATGGTTGGATAGGTATATTCATAGAGGATAGATGAATGTGTGCGGATCAATATAGGGATGGAGGGATTGAAATTTGGGTAAATGGATGAAGAGAGGGCTGGGGAGATGAGTTGGACAAGCAGGGGAGGGGCAGATGATAACAAGAGAGGATGGATCGATGATGGATATATAGCAAAGATGTATGGATGGACAGATGATTAATGGATGAATGGGTCGTTTCACACTGCAAAGTTATCAGTAATGACCGTAGATTCCAGACAGTGGAGAGAGCCAAATATTTTGGGTGTTGACGTCGTGACAGTGGAGCAAATAATGTGTACGTGCTGCAGTCTGATAGGAGATGGAGGAACTCTGGAACCTGTCCTACAGTGTCCAAAATCAACCTTTTGGCTGACCGAACATCATTAAGCTAAATTAGAGCGAGAATACAAAAGTCTCATTAGCGGTGGCTACAGGCCATGCTGCTCTTTACACCCGACCAGACCAGAGTGGTTTAAAGTGAGTGACCAACCAGCATTGCTATGAGCCCCATGCTGTCATTCACAGAGCTATAAATTTGTTTGCTAAGAATAATTTTTAGCCATGCTAGTGGCATGGCTCTTAGGATAGATGTCTATTGGATATCTCAACAACTATTGGATGGATTGCCATAAAATTTCATACCGACGTTCGTACCATTCATGGTCCCCAGAGGATGAAGGCTATGACTTTGATGGTCTCTTGACTTGTCCTCTAATGCCACCATTAGGGTGATATTTTTGCTTTTTAGTTGAAGGGAAACTTTGGTATTTTTCAACCTGGGTCCTATTTTCTCATCTTTTTGTGTCTAAGTGACTAATGGGGACAACAATTTTTGAAATTGGTTAAATATTGAGCGAGAGTGCTTCAGCGGGCAGCCGTGAAACAGGCTGTTAGGTAATCCAACGGGGCAATTGCGCCCCGTCAATGTAGGCCTATGTCCACTAAAAGTGTTTGTTTTTGCCCCTAACAGGCTCAGATTGTTATTATAAGTGTCTGACAACATAATGGAAAGGTCCACACAGAGAAATAAAACTTTTTTCTTTACCTTTTGCTTGTTCCGGTCTGTTTGTTACTGTGTCTAACCAAGTCTTGCTCAAAGAGAAATCTCATTCTGAAACCTTGCGAGAGTTGAGATGTTGAAATCAGCTAAATATTCAGCCATGACAGAGTTGGAGAAAGGACTGACAGGAGGAGTTTGTTGTGTTGGAGTACAGAAAGCATAGCTTAGTTTAGTTTTATCTAAAAGGTTTTCAAAATCGTGTCAAATTCGAGCCAGAGTATACAGCCGAAGAAATGCAGCAGAGAGAGGCCAAGGCTGCGGCTGCATTTGAGGGATTTGGATGTCAGAAGCTTGCACGCAGCGCATTCTGGTACATGTAGGCGCTGCCAGCATGGCTCCACAAGCAGGAAAACTCAGCTTGCTCAGTCAATGTTGCACGCACTGTGGAATATATTGCTTCAATTGACTTCATTTAGCATCAACACTGATTGGACATCCACATAAAAGGTGGCGAAATTTCCCTATAAGAGCATAGTACAACCTCACAGAGCCGCTGGAGTGGATGTGGACTCTTAGTCTTGTTTTATCAATATGTATTCACTTTGTCTCTTTTTTATTTTGGCCTCAGACCTGCTGTGTGCCACCACATGGGATTAATGGTAAAAAATGAAACAACCAAATAATCCAGATAATTTTGAACCTTTATTTTGCTTTGATGTAATTGGCTCATTGTGAGAGAAAGTGGACAGCAGCCAGAATGTGACAAAGTTTGAGAAAAAGCCAAGAGCAAAGATTGTCTGAAAAAGTTACTGGCTAGCATGAAGAGTGACCTTTATTGATTTATCTGATAAAGATTTACTGTCACTGTCAATACGGATTACGTTTCAGAGGCTGGAATGACAAAGATCATTTTAACCCTGACTCCATCTGCAACTGGCTGTTGAAACAAAAGGAACTGCAGTCTGATACAAAATGTTCTGGCAACCCTGAAAAGGAAGAAGCTATAGTAGACCAGATCTTTCCGTTCTGTTCTTGTGCAAATTAAGTTTTCATCACTTCAGGAATTCATGAGTATACAACGAACAAATCTAATATGACTTTCACAATACTTTTTTGCCACTGAGTGCATCTAGTGCTGAGCACCAGGGTGACAAGATGAGAAGTTTTAGGCCATTATGACACCAAGAAATAGGCTATTACATCAAATTCATTTGGAGAATTAATGAGAAAAGACCTCTGACGTCCTCTTTTAAACAATAACAATCTCGTTTTCTTTCTGTGTCTTCAAAATACTTTTTCTTGTTAAGTTATAAAATTTGCTTCTGTTACCTAAACAGATGATTGGCAGTCAAGAATATAGAAAAGGCTAACTCAAATTCTTTGTTCAGTTCATTGGTACTTGTCACGCAAATTTGATTTCAATTGTTTTTAGTTATTTTTGGAACTTCTTTGGACTCAAATGCAGCAACACAACAGATGGAACAGATTGTTTTGCATGCAGTCACAAGGTAGTGTAGCACCATGCCTAATGTGATAATACCCAACACATTGTCTCTTTATATTGCTTCATAGATTTTTTTGTGAATGTTTTTTTTTCTGTACATTTATGCTTAAAGGTTACATCCTGGCTGATTAGGACTTCTGTAATATTGGCAGGACAATTTAAAAGATAATGAGAAACAGATGTACCGAACACTGTAATTAGCTTTGTGGCTGCAAACCGTATGACAATATCATATTTACAACAGCCTGTTTGATATCTATGTGAGATGTACTAGGCCAGAATGCCTTAAAAAAAAAAAAGGTCACTAAAGCCTTGCAGAAATGACCCTCAAGTGAGAACACAGAATGAATTATAAAGGGTTTTGGTCACTGGCACAAAAAATTGGCAATGTGTTTGCAGGGATGTAGGCAGAAGGACATGTTGAACTTTCATTGTGAAACATATAGAAAATCTCTCTGGAGGAAATAATTCTTCTTTTTTTTTTTACTCTACAGTTTTTCCTTTACTCTTTTATGAGGGATAACAATCCAATTTCCCCCTGTGCACCCTTCACGCCCAGCCTGGACATCATCCTCTTCATTTTAAACCTTTTTCTCTTTACCCTGCTGTCTGTTCTGTCCACTAGATCTTTCCCTGTGCAGTGTAACATGTTGTATATCAAGCAACACGAGCAAATGATTGGCTAAAGGTTGATCAGCTAAGACATGCATTCAGTGGTTGGTAATAATAGAGCATCTTCAATATTTCATGCATTGGATTAACCATGTCTTGGATGTTTTTTTTGGACTTGTTATTTTATTATTATCAATTAATGTGTGTATTGTGTAATTACTGTAATTTTCATGATTATTGATTTTGGTCTATAAAATATCAGGAATGAATCAAAAATGCAACAAATATGATGTCGTTAAATTACTTGTTTTATGTGACCAACAGTCCAGAACTCAAATATATCAAGCAGAGAAAAGCAGCAAATACTCAAATCTTAGGAGCAGTCCACCACTTTGATCCAGACTGAAATATAACTATTGGATGGATTGTCATAAATTTTGTACAAACATTTATGGTCACCAGAGGAATTGTACTGATTTACTGGATGGATTGGCACAAAACTTGGTACAGCTAATCATGGTTCCCAGACAATATTCCCTAATGACTTAATGATCCCCTGAACTTCCCTCTAGTGTTACCATCAGGTTCATGTTTGTGGTTTTGAGTGAAGTATCTTGACAACTGCTGGATGGATTGAAATTTGGTACAGACTTTCATGTCCCCTTCAGGATGAATTTTGATAACTTTGGTGACCTGACTTTTCATGAGGTTGAAAATATATATTCATATGAATGGGACAGACTACAAACACATAATTTTGATCCTGTTTAGTGTCCAAAGGATCAGAAACAAACAAAGAATAACTGAATTAATGGCCATTGGCCAGAAATTCAGTTATACCTTAACTTATGGTGTAAGAACCAGCAGAGAACTGGGCAGATGTGCTGCTAGCAGCACGTAACGCTACGTTTTTTCAACTCACAACGTTGTAACGTTTGCTCTCACATATCAGGCAGTACCAACATTAGCAGTGACTGTCTACTTGCAAGATACTTACCCACAACAGAAACTAATGCGCAAAGATCAGCTTGTTAGGTCAGTCATATCTCACAGTGTCTGATTTAACTCCTCACTACGTTGACGGCACCACTGCACAGGAGAGAGAGAGAGAGAGAGAGAGAGAGAGAGAGAGACATTTCTAATCTAAGTTTTTAATAGGATGATAGAGGTTGTTACAAAGGGTTTCAATGGCCTCATTTGGGTGACAATAAAAGTTATCACAGTAACAACCAAGTGTTTGGATGTATTAAAACGTTTTATGCAGTTAAGAGCAGCTTCATGAATATCAAATAGATGCTGCATTACTGGCCGGGCCTGCAGGCATCAGCAGCTAATACTAATAACAGACCTATATAAATAAAGCTATTAGTGTATTCTAATATTCTCCAACTGCACTGAAGAACATAAAGCACATTACATAATACAAATGTAAACCAGGGTTTAATCCCACTGCTAAAATTCAAAACATTAACTTGAAGTTGCCATCATGATCAATTAGTTTTTTAACAAATAGAGTAATAGCAGGCAACCACTAACCTATAAAACACTGGTATGAGATATTCTATTTTATTCTGTCTGTTTTTGACTAGAATCAGGTAAGAAATAAATACTGCCTGCTAATTTTCCATCAGCGACTTTAATTTTTAAATGATATATCTGGATGTATTTTAAACATATGGTCAAATGAAGAACACAAATTTACCCTTTTAAAACAACTTGAATGTACAGAGTGGATTTGGCCGAAGCTGCGCAATACTTAATTAGCTATTTTATTAACAGAAAATGTTTAAAATGTTTCAATCTGCATCTGGTTCTACATTAGAATACACACAGAGATAGACAATCATCATTAATTTAATGATCATGAGTAAATAGTGAACATCAAAATATCACATCACTCAATCATTGGCCCATGACCTAAAATTTTTTCTCTCCAAATTTCATATAAATCACTTACCAGGTTTCAAATATAAATAAATAAGCAACAAACAATTGAGTCAGTCTGAAACTGGAAATGCAACCTCTTGGTAAATATGAGTATGAATTGTAGAATTAATCTGACTTGTAATAATGTCAAACTACAAACTGATAACCACAACATGCAAGTTAGAGGCCAACTGCCTCGTGTTTGGCGATCTGCTGGCAGGATCTGGAAAGGGACCCAGGTGCAGTGGAGCACAGCGCAGCGCTGCTCTCTCAGAGACGCTTTGGTGACCTGGAGAAGCCCTCCCTCAGAGACTCCATCAGGAGTTACGCATATGCTGGGAAAATATTTAGATCACATTTAGTGAGATGACATTTAAGACATACACTGAATCAAATAATAAATTATATTAAATGTCTGAAATTTCTAACTGTATCGTGGCTTCTTCTGTGATAATAATAAACAATGGTGATAATAAATAAACAATGTTTTTAATAGGAACATACAATTGAACTTTCCACTATAGAAAAATTACAAAAATGTTTGTGTATGCTGTCAATTATAGTTCTTAGAAAGAAAGAAAATCGGAATTGGCAGGTCAGACTTTTAAAAAATTGCATATTGTAATCAACCAAGAAAATTGCAATCAGTGCATCTCTAGATACTGTATATTTACATATATGTACATATATATATATGTATATAATATGTATATAAATAAATGTGTGCTGTGTAGAGTGTTGAGACCATCCTGTCACCCTGTGGCTAAAAGCTGCATTTTGGACATTGTCAGAAAGGAATATATCAATACACTTAGTTTCCAGTTTATTAGTCACACCTAGCCAAAGCTAATGCAGTCTCATCCAACAGCCCTGCAATAAATCCTACGTTCATGAAGGTTTAATGTTCAGTTTTTATTGAAACTGTTTATGACTTTATGGTCATCTTGAAGGCTGTAGTTTGTAGTGCTGTTGAATAGTATTGCGGTCAAAAGTTTAGACACATTTTCTCATTCAAGAGAATGGGAAGGTGTGTCCAAACTTTTGACTGGTACTGTACAACAATGAGGGCAGGGTTGCTTTGTTAGACTACATTAGTTTTAGTGGCACTAACTCTTAAAAGATCACACAATAGCTCCAGGCTGTACATCTCAAGGAAGGAGAAGCCGGCATGCAAAGTGGAGGATGAGGGAGTGAAACGCCTTCAGTGAGAGGCTCTGATGTCATGAGGACAACAGCTGAAGATCCTTCACCAATGCTGTTCTGGTAGCTACGCTCTCCAGTTTAATGGCTCCCATAGACCCTGCATAAACAAATATTTTCAAATATTTGTTTACAAATATTTTTTATTCATACATGATGGAGCTGCAGAGTGTGACGTACTCTTTACAAAAGAACAAAAGTGATTCATTGCATATATTGATAGTTAAGAACATTCTCCACCAGATTATTTTATAGCTGGAGCACATTGGAACCAGTATAGATAAAACACCAACCAGCACCACTGCAGATTAGTCCTCTGGTCATGTCACAGTATCCTGTACCTGGATTCAGCCATTGTTCAGTGCTTCTCCCTCCAGAGGTGGATGTGCGCAGCAGGGAAATGCAGATATGTCATGTTGATGATGTCCTGAACATGGTTCACCTCACTTTGCCAATTGGCCTCCATCACATCTGAATCTCCTTTAGGAGTGGAGGCTGCAGTCCAGTACAGGTGGTTGATGATGGCTGGCCTCCACAGCTTTTAGTCCTCCACTCCCTCTCCTTCATGCCTGCATCCAAAGCCTCCCTGCACCTGTTTCAGAACAGAAACAATTTGTTGACATAGACATAAAAAACTTGAACTAAATTACAAACATCAGGATAGAAACCTCTACCAACATACCAGGAATTAAAGAAATGGTTTGTTCCGTCTGGACACAACTCCTCTCACACCTAAAGTGTGCACACTACTACCATAATTATAATAACAAATAAATTGTGTGTGTACATACAGACAAAAGTCTCTCTTATGTAATGTAATATGATGAGTTCTTTAAAAAAAATGCTCGTTTTAAGGGCACTGTCCAAAATGATTACATTTCCCTCTGAATTTTTGCCTTTATGTCTCATTAAACTAATAAAATCATACATCAACTTTTCACAGGATAATTTTCATGATACATAAACTGTAAATCCAGGAAGAAATTCAACCTGCAAGTTGCTCTTTAAGTGAAATTATTTTATTTTTGTTTATGAAAATATGCCTTCAGAATTAAGGGCATCCGCTTCAGCTGCGTGTTGTGTTTAAAGATAATTAGCAAACAGATGCTAATACGCTAAGATAGTGAATACATGTAAACATCATACCTGCTAAACATCTGCATATTAGCATGGTCATTATCAGCATGTTGGCTGACATTAGCATTTACAGTTGCTACACAGAGCTGCTAGCATGGCTGTAGACTCTTAGTCTTGTTGCTTGATCAGTGACTTAAACAATTAATCAGTTATCAAATTTAGTGGATTATTTTTTTGTCAGTTAACTAATTATTTGACAAATTTCAGTTTCAGCTCTAAACTTGTTCTTACTCAACTAACAAACAAAATACGCATGACTCAGGTAAACATCTACTAAAAGTCTTGCTTCCAGTTCTTTCTGTTCCCTGTGTTTGTAAAAGGCCAGAATATCATGCAAATAGATTGCTTCCATTTTGACAAGACGTGCATTCGTGCTTTCAAAACAGAAGATTAAGCACATCATTTTACAGCCCCGGTACTTGTTAGCCTCTGCGTTTTTGATATCATGAAAACATAACGGTACAAAAGCCTGTTTTGACAGAAGCTTTCTTATCTGCAATGGGTCACATTTTCACTGCTGCCTGCCAAGGTCTTCTGTCACTTCTCCAAAAGCTGCCATTATTTTGATCTATAAATATATGATTTGGGTCTTTGTTCTCACACACACAAATGAGCACATTAACACATCGTGCAGTGCAAAAATATATCCGTGCACCGCCAGGCATGTACACACAGACGCTGAGATGCAGTCCTCCTGTTCTTTGCTCAGATATCTGGCCATGTGAAGCCACAGAATCTGCTTCTTCTCTGATGATCCCTTGAGGCACCAACGAAGAAGACTTTTGTTTCAGTTTTGAATCCCTTTAAGGACTAGAGAAGATACTGGGTGATGTGTGAGAGCAGAATGAGCTCAACGTAACACTTTCATCTTCACCTGTGATCATTTTTCCTTCACCTCTCATCCCTCTCTCATGCCCTCTTTTCTTCTCTCTCTTCCTCGCCTCCTCCTTCTCAGTACGAATTGATTTAGTCTTATTACCTTACACACCTGCCCTCTGGTTTGGCTCCACTCTTATCTTTCCCTCTCACATAGACACACATATACAAAACACCGCCTTCTATTATATTTCCTCTTACCCCTGTCATACTCACACATACACAAACACACACAGAGACAGTAATCAGATCCGGCAACTCTTGTATTTTTGAATATGGCAGCTAAAGCGAGATACGGATACAGTCTCAGCTTTCAGCCCGGCTCCGTATCAGCATATCAGCCAAACTGTAGTCACGTCTCACCAAAATAGAAGCACAGTATGTTTTTTAGTGGAGGAGACATTGTGGTTGCAGTGTTCTGTGTTTGTGTGTGTGTGGAGGGTGTTTGTACATAGTCTAGTGTATAGAGCAACACTGTGCCCCAGTAGCACGGCTTTAAAACTGACAGGGTTACTATGGGCATAGCTTTGGGTATGGATGGTAAGTGAGGGAGTTTTTAGCGATCTCAAACAATTAACGGTAACCTGTGCGGTCTCTGTGAGTTTTCTGCAAATGCCTGACTATTTTATGAGTGAGTGACAGAGCGAGATATGGGGGATACTTGATGATCTGGCAACCCGCATTGTATAATATCGCTGGATATATATAATATGTAATCGCTGGACATAACTTACACCTATTAATTGACTGCATATTTCAATTTGCTAATTTTAAGACTGTAGCCAAAAATATCTGTTAAACAGAGAAAGAGGGACCTTCTTATATAAGAAGATCTAAAGTGTAAGTAAAAAGTTAAGCTTAAAAGAATAGACTGTATTCATATCTTAGCAAACGATGTTAATGATTGACAGTATATATTTGTGTGGCCATAATGTGTAAAGTAACGTCGCCATCCCTCCCCCTCTCCCTTTTCACGAGTGGATCATGTGTTATTATTGAATGGGACATTACTTATATGCTAAAGTATCTGCAGGATGCCCAACTAAATAGATTGTATGCTCCGATGCCGTAGTGAAAAGTCTGGTCGTGAGTTCATAAGGTGATTACAAAATACACACTACCTACTGAAAGTTTCTGAGATGTTTTAAAGATGGGTTAATGTGTGAGCCTCGTTGTTGCTCTGTCAAAAACATACCATTGTATTAGCAGCATGAAACTCTTCAGTTGTCTAAATCAACAGATTTGAACTTGACATTCTATTAAAAGACAATAGTGTTATACTATGAGTAAAGGGAGATTTACTTTGTCTAACTCGTACATCAGCTCATCATTGCATCACCTGCAGGGAACACAATCAAGTCTAACAGTGGCTTAGTGATAAGATTTGCTCTTGGACATACATAGAGGTGCATTTATTATATCACACTATTTTGTGATTGCACAACTTGTAATAAAAAGAGCAAATTTATTTTTTATTAAACATAAAATTTGTTTTTTGCATACAAAGTGCAGAATACTAAAATATATATGCAGTGACAGTGACAATCACCATTTTGCCTTGAAGTATGTATGAATGTAAGACTTTAGTTTTAGATTTTAGTGTTAAGTCAGACTCCTGACTACATCATCATCATCATCATCATCATCATCAATACGGTTTGCTTAATAAAGAAAAGTTTTCTGGAAAATTCTCACCCTACAGCATTTTAAATTTAATCCCACCGACAGGGGAACCTGCAGACCCCAGAGGTTTACTTTTTGTCATATCTCACAGGTGCTTTATTCTATCATTCCAGTTTTTCATGACTTTGTCAATCAGTTTGTTCCTAATGACTTCATATCATTGTTTTCTGTTTCTATTTTAATTACTGCTTTTTTAAAAATACCAATGTATTGGGGTCCTGGGGGACCCCAGTTAAAAACCACCCAATTCTGCCTCTGCAGAACTATGAGTTCATGTTTGCCATGAGTCCTAATTTAAAGTATCACACACTATTGGGCGGGGTAGGGGCACTCTGTCAGTCATTTTGAAGGCTTTGAGGAAAGATTGTACTTGGGAAGCTGTAGTTTGTTTTAAAGAAAAGTATATATTTTAATATTACACAATATGCAAATTAACTGTAACTTTCCTAAAATAATAATAATATTTTTTTCAGATGACTTTAATTATATAACTAATAATGTTTTGAGAAGAAATAGGTTAAGATTTTGCTATGATGATTATTTCTTACAGTTATTTTATTCTTGGGATCCCCAGGGACCCCAGTCGGTAGCCCTTGTATGTTAAATATGTTGGTAGGATGAGGGTTAAATATGCACTTCTGTGTAGGTTGCACATTTTTCCGTGTTGCTATTCTGTAGATTGACTCTTCCATATCCTATGTTAAATATAATTACTTGTTGTTGACAGCATCACTTAAAACCACTTAATTTTAAAATGCAAATACAATTAACAATGTATTCAATAATGAAACAATACAATTTAATGATGCTCTGATAAACCTGATGCATGATACATTAGTTATTGTGACTCAGTTGTTTTCATTTTGCATGAGATATTGAGTTCAAAATTAGAATAACATTTTGTGTTGAAGCTTTTGCACATTAAAGCTCTGTTGTGAAAATTGAGCCAAAGCAATAGCACAATACTGTCATGTATTTCATGCATTTGCAGATACAAAACAAATGTTTTATTGTTATGCTTCACATCTATCATGCAGACAGTGAGGGCCTGACTGATCCGAAGGCTAGGGAGAATCAGGTCAGCTGCAGTGGCGTGAACAATTTGGGAGATGAGCCAAAAGACATCGATGTACAGAGACTTTCAAATAAGATCTTGAGGTTTCAGATAAGTTGTTACAAGCAATATCCTTGGCTTCACTACAGCCCAAACTTGAAAAAAGTACTTATGCTATAAAGAGCAGTACTCTTGAAAAAAAAAATCAGACCTTGCTTTTTCCTCAAAGGGCTTTAACAACCGGAAAAATGCTGTAGCTAACTTTGATCGCCACCAACAAAGTAAAGCCCATCATCATGCTGTCACTGTCAATCCTCAAGAGGGAAGGCCAATAGATACACAGCTATCAAGTACCTGGGCAAAAAAAAAAACAAGAGGAAAGGCACTGTCTTGAAAAAATCGTGACTGCTGCACAATATCTTGCCAGGCAGGGTGCTGCTTTTCAGGGGCATGACGGCAGTGAGGGGAATATGTTCCACCTCATAAAGTTACTAGCAAATGATGATCCAACTCTTTCCTCCCGGTTCTTCCATTGTCAAGACTATGTCAGCTCTCAGTGCCAAAATGAGTATTTAAACTGGTTGGGCAATGCATGTTGTCAGAGGCAGAGCAGCAAGCATCAGGTCTCAATCAGTCTGTCAATATTCAATAATAATTGATGGCAGTGAAGATATAGAGGGAAAAGAGCAAATGTCAGTGTTCCTTAGGTATATAGACCACAACCTTATTTCCCAAGAAGTCTTTATTGTATGAGGCACCTGGAACAACTGGAGCAGAGATTGCAGAAATTGCAATTGGATTGCATGGTCAAACCTATGATGATGTAGCCAATACGGCTGGGAAGTACACAGGAGCACAGGCAACGTTGAAGAGAAAGCTGCCTTTTGCTGTTTATGTGCACTGCGGTGCACACTGTGTAAACTTCATAACACAACATGTTTGCAGTGCATCTCCTTTGACTCTTTACAGTGGGTTCGTTAGCTGGGGACTCTCAGTAACCAGTCAGGAAAATTCAAGGCAGTATTTGATGCACAGGCAACATCAGGACAAAACAAAAACAGAGCACTGAAACCTGTGTGTCCAACCAGGTTGATAGTTTGGGAAAAAGCTGTTAATGCTGTTATTGGTCAGTATGAGTGTGTTGTTGAATTTGGAGGAGATGGCCCGTTGTGGTTCAGACACTGGAGTCAGGGCAAATGCTCTACTAGACAGTTTTTTAGAAAGGAAAAACTGTCCTATTTCTAGCATCAGAGGTAATTGGGGAGTTAGAATGCATAAACAAGTCACTGCAGAAGAAAACACAGACCATTGCAGGCATGCAGGCTGCAGCAGAATATGTGAACTCTATTCTTCAAAGCAAAAGGAACGAGGAACATTTTCAAAGAGTGTTTGACAAGGCATCATCTATGGTGCACTCCATGGATATTCAGGCGACTCAAATCCCTCACCCAAGACAGACCCCCAGAAGATACACTGGTGGAGCAGCTCAGCATAGGCCAAAATCACCAGAAGATTATTACAGGGTTGAATATTACAAGGCATTAGATACTGTGGATATCCAGTTCAAAGAACTGATATGCAAGTCTTGCACAAATTAGAGAATGTTCTCTTCGCTGGGGAAATGAACAATGTTGTATGTCAATACCCAGAGCTTAACAAAGTGAATACAAGCACTGCAACACAAGCAGTGCCTACTAATCTGTTGACTATAAGTGAAATGCTGTTTTTGGGTTCTATTTGCTGTGTTGCTTATATGTCTACAGTACTTGTTGTATGGTCTGGCACTTTAATGGTACACATCCATCAAGTGATGCCAGAATACTCTATTCTGAAATGTGTTTTATGGTTTCTATTCTTACCTGTGATTGTTTGTTTTACATGAAATATAGCTGTGAACATCTCTGAATAATTCCAGTGTTTCATGAAAGTGGTATTAGGAAGATTCAAAATGCATCAGGGGTATATTTACACAGTTTATTGATTTTCATTTGTTGATTAAAACACAGTAGCACATTCCTTTCTAGTTATTTTTATTTATTCTCTAGTAACATTATTACAAAAATTGATCATATGTCAAGTTTATTTTTAGTTCATAATTCATTTTAGTTTAAGATGTACACAAATAAAATAAACAGTAAAATATCTTTTCAAATGCATAAAAAGTCCATGTGATATAAGTCATGTTTTGGCAAGTTAACAAATACTTATGAAATAAAGGAAATGTTTTAGAGAATGTGTGTTTGCATGTGTGTGTATGACATAGACAGCATGTTTATACTCTACTATGCATATTGGTCATATGACAAAAAATGTCCCTACCAATGTTAAAACCAAATCTACGGCTTGCTGTATTATGCAAGAATAGGTATTTTTTGCAACTGGGCGGGTGCCCCTAACCACTAACCCCTAACCCCGCACCGCCCCATTGACAGCTGTACACGAGCGTTTGTTGACAAACTGCAGGATTTGGAACCAGCAAAGACGACATCAGAAGCCAAAGAACCATGTCAACTGACAAGGTAGAGTAATATTACAGGATTTTACACAAATATGACTCTGCATAGTTTTATTTATTGTGACATGGGAGATGAACACTAACCTAATAAAAAGAATAACTAAAAAGGTAGACAGAAAATGACAACATTTTAGTTTTGCTGAAATACTGCTAGCTTTTTCAGCCCATATACATTGTTTGCTGAGCGTGTGGAGTATGTGTGTAATCGAATAAAATGATGTTGCCAACATATAGGCTAAATTGCACATAATATACATTGGATAGTGTAATTTATTACAAGCTAGCTGAGATAGGTTTGCAAGGTTACAAACTTTCAAGGCTTATTTGACATGAGATTGACAAAGATTGACCAAACTTTTTGGCGTGAGATGACTTTATTTATTTGCATCCTAGCCTGAGATGGAACTGAGGTTAGATGGCATTTGGCATCTGGAAAAACTACCAAACTCTGCGAGACAGGGATTACAGCGATAAGATTACAGCCTATGTCGCAATCTTTCATAAATAAAATTGACAGGGATGCACACTGCTGTTGGATTGTCTTTTTCCCATTAGCCATGAGACAGATCACTACAGCTAATGCTAGGACAGTATGAACAGTTTGCAACCCTGCATTAGTTTGCTCAATCAGAAAACATAATTTATGCATATCCAACTATGTATGAGGTTTGGATTTTTAAAATGTTTCTTTCTATGGTTTTTTTGCAGGAGTCAACCTCAACTTCAACTTCCTCTGAAGTAGGAGAAAGACAGAGTGGAGGGAGAGGTCAAAGGAGAGGAGGACGTAGGCGGAGGGGAGGTGGGAGCACAAGAGGGAGAGGCAGAGGAGTTAGGGTCAGAGAAGAGATTGACTCTGATGACCAGAGGAGGCTGCAGGAGAGAAGAGCAGCTGAAATGCACTCCTTCATAAAAATCTCATATCACATGCATTTAGCTTTTTGCCCAACTAAGTTTTTAATAAAACAAATAGTTTATGTTGTGGGCAAAAATCTCTTCCCTGACAGCTCCCCACAAGGAGTTACTGCTGGTAAAGGTCATGACAAGACTACCTGGCCTGATGTGTGACGTTTTGACGTTCTTTAGAGTTCCTCAGAGTCCCAGAAGGAGCACCATTACATTGCTGCACCTGCAAACTGCAGGGACATGTCAGCAGATATTGAGAGGCTGCCAGGCCCCTGAAAACTGTATAAACAATATGGCATATACGCAGTATTATATATTAGATGAGGGGGTTTTGCAGATGGAGTGGAGCAGTGACAGTACAGGCATGCAGCATACAGACAGTTTGTACTGTGACAGCATGGCCGTCTGGGTAAAGACAACAGAGAAGTAATTCCAAGCTGCTGTGTTTAGAAAATTTGTGATACATTTCCTGACCCAAGAGCCAGACACTGGCTTCAGGGTACGCCGCCTTATGTAAACCAGTTTATTATAGCCTGCAATTGTAAATAGTTTTTTTTTATTGTTACATTTGCTATTTATGTGCAATGTCAACAGATGTTGAGTTTTTGATGGTTCATTGTTTATTTATTTACATATAAAAACAATTATTATTCTTATTTTTACAGCTCTTGAATTATTTACAAATACATATACAGCTATGAAAGCATGGAAAGTTCAGCATCCACTTCAGGGACCACCCTCTCCCGGTGAAACCTTAGTCCTGACAAGTTCAGATGTGGGTGGTGGCTGTGTAGCAGCAAGCAAACCCAAGCACCTATGATCAGGTCCTAGATTTTGTTTTCTGTAAAGGCCCGTTACACTTCTCATCCTCTTGGCAAGAACGGCCTTCTGCAGGTCTGGGATGTAGCTTTGGTCCTTTGTCTCCTTCAAGGTGTAGATACTCCAGCTCTTGGATATCTTATTGTATTACAGTCTGTTCCTTGGAGAGGAAATGCAGTTTGTATTACAGTCGTTTTGCAATTTCACTGTTTAGGTAACAACTGTATGATTTATTTTAGTTGTACACAGCTGTTATACTAAATACTTACATCCATCACAGCTACGTGCAGGGAGGTGGTGGTTGTGGTGATTGTAATCAACAGCTGTAAGCAAAGTATGCATTTTGTATAAAGGTGGGCTGTAGGCAAAATGCTTTCCTGCATACATGAGGATGTGATTTTGGAAATTCTCCAAATCTGAAGTTGTCCTGTTTGGAAAAAAATAAACAAAAAACAAAAAGGCCCTGTCAGTGACATACTTCTCACTACAATATTATACCACAGAAGAAGCATCAGATGAGGCTTCATTTCAAGCCCACTCCCTTACTTCTACATGCAACTGAAAAGTTAGATCAAACAACAATTCTGATGTGACAGATAGGCCTAAGCACCAGATTTTGCACACAAAACAGAAACATGGAAGTTTTTTCAGAAATATTTGGTTTGTAATGGTTCTACAGGACATTGACAAATCAAATGAAGAAAAGTATGAGCAAAGCGCTCGTATATGTATAAAAATATGGCAAATACTAACATTTGCATGACTATAGAGGCATACCTGAAGATGATGAAGTTTTTTACATCCCTCAACCAGTGCTTGTCAAGAATGACGGCAGTAAGTGCCTGGTGAGCTGCTGTACTTGTAATCGCATCATATTATTATGAGTAGGATGACTGAGTTCATTCACAGCACTGAAAACACCCCAGGCATAAAGGTTTGAATCACCTTGTTTCATCCACAGCTTTTCATGGCTACTGTCATCTGTTGGCTTACGCTAACAGCAACCAGATGCTCATGTGTGTTGATTGCGGACATGATGTAGGACACCATCATCATCATGTGTAAAAATAGAACATTATATAATCAACATATATACATAATATACTGTCCTGGATACAGACATAAACTTTACATTTCAGCATGCCAACCAAAAAAAAACAGCGATATTGTTTTGGTTTATTGGTACATTACACACATTTTCTCCCAACATACCTTGAACTGTCCCTCGGTTGTTGCAACGATACCAAAAGTGGTTCACAGTGGGTTTGATCCACGCTATGATTGCAGATTGGTCCTTTACTGTGCCGACCTGATTGCAAGATAAACCAGTGAGTGTAACAGGCGCTGTCAGTGTGCTGCTGTAAAAGGTTCTTAGCTGTAAAAGCTTTTTGCCCAAATTCTTTGAGGCATGCCAAATGTCAAGGGAATGTTGGAGACCCCATGCCAAACTTATGTTTGCCACACTCTGGATCTGCAACAAACAGTATAACCTGTACAATCAAACAACTACCAAGACACAGGAATCCAAATAATACATCCATTTTCCTAAAAAAGCAATGCAGTTATCTGTGCGTGGGCATCGGTGATCACTTCTTTCACAGGAATTTCCTGAAGGAGTAAATCCATGGTCCTAATGAAGCACTCCTCCATAATAACGGAATTTTCTGTCAGTTTCCTGCTTGTCAATAGTTACAATATGCACAATGTCTCTTGAATCTTGTTTTATGGTTGTGTATGTGCTGTACTGTGCAAAGTGGCCTGCAGAATGAAGAGTACAGCTGTCAGTGTGTGAAATGTATGCATCATCATAAAACTCACACACTCACACACAAACAAACTAACAACATACCTGGGGAATCCTTTCAGCCATCTCCTAATGAATAGAGAAATTGGAATATTACAGTCAAAGTTACCATTTTATGTACTTGACTTTCATAGCAAACAACAGACATGTCAATGTAATCTTGGTTGACTAAGGTATAAAACATGAGTCACCTCGGACAACAACATGGTCCTTTTGGCACAAACGGGTTAAAACATCATCTCTGTTCCTTTCCCAGAGTTTTTCCACTGGTTCAATACAGTATGTGTCCTGTATCTTGAAAAAAGTGGATTGAGCCACCATTCCTATTTTCATAAATTTAAAAAGGGGTGCAATTTTGCAACAATTGTTCCCTGGCAGCAGTATATTTGTGGTCAGCATGAAGTCTTCACCCTGCATGCCAAACTTTAACAGAGGTTGCAAATTCCACTTCCACAGACTGTGTCCACAGGGGCAAAATCAGGCCTGTAGAATAACTTTGACTTTATTTCATCAAATCATGGTTTTTGTTATTGTTCTGCCCAACCTAGATCTTCTTTGTCTTTAACCCCATAAAGCACTCAGGTATTAGCATTCTAATGGCCAGACTCAACGGCTTGGCGCCACCGGCAATAGCTGTACTATTTGTATGCATATGTCTTCACACCTTTACCGGCCAGAACCAGTTTCCCCAGACAGTCTCCCCTCCTCCATGCATGTAAATTGTGTATTCAGCTCCAACAACTGTGACAGCAACCTGAGTTGTTTGCACAGGTACTGGCAGAATATTGAGAATATAAGGGAGCTGAGCACACAACTCTCCAACAGTTGACTACAATAAAAACACTCCTATTTTGCCCCAACTGGCATCATGTCAAGTATTTCATTTCTTCATTAAAAGCTTCTTAGTACAGTTTCAAGCAACATACACATAGAGCACGGTGGAGTAAATACTCTCATCTTATCCATTCCAATATGACTCCAGTTCCCCGAGGTTTCAGGGTCACCTGAAATTGAAGTTTACCAGAGCATGCCGCCCCGGTCACTGTGTCAGAGTAATTGTACATCTGCACTGGTAACTGCAGGAACATGGCGAGTTTATGCAGATTGTTGTTCAAGTGATGCTGGCACTTTTCCCAACTAAGTCATCCTCTAGAAAACTTTTTGTTTGTCATGAATGACTCGTATGTCCTCATCAGGATGATTGGGCGTTGCCACATCAAGCACGGCTTCATCCATGCTTATTTCATGGAGTTGGTTAATGTGGGAGGTTTTAGATGAGGCACCAGTAATGTGTAAAGAAGCAAAATATGTACATTGGTTCCATTTTGATACCCAAAATGAGAATTTACACCATTTGTTCTCACAAAATGTGGTCGTTAGACCCTTTTATGCAGAGGTCCCACAATATTGCCATAAAGAAGACTCGTCATTATGCCGGTTTGGCATTTTTATACAGAACCAAACAAAGTCGGGATAATGCTTACCCCATGTGTGATTTGACACAGCATGCTGGTGTTCTGGATTCCGAGGCGTGACGTGTAACACAACAGCGTCGGCATATAGAACTAAGTGTTGAGGTGCTCGTTCTAGCAGTGCACATTTATACCACTCTTCAAACTCAAGCAAAGTTGCTGTACATCATGCACAACATGTGATTTTTAAGATGATGTGTTATGTGGCGGGTCGCACACATAACACATCAAAACATCACACCCCTTTCCCAGCCTCTTCTATCCAGCACCTCTTACCAACATCCACCCAGTCATCATCTGTGTCAATACTGCACATAAACCACACACATAAACACCATAGACTGGAATGACATGTCAATAGAAGAAAATAAGATGGATTATTCCTCAAACCATTGGCCTCCTCCTCATCCAGAGAGTCATGCTGCTCTTGCATGCTGCAACCAGAGTAGAAAACAAATACAATTGAAATTTATATGTATATATAAATATATATATATTCAACAAAACAATGTATCGTGATCACAGATGTAAGGCAAACTCACCTGGATTCTAACACACCAGACTCTTCTGTTTCTTTGCCCAGTGGTTGAACACCTTGAATAGGAAACTCTTCTACCTTGATTCAAAAGATAAATAGGTCATATTCACAAGTTACAATATCGTGAAAGACTGATTTAGAAATGCTAATCCAGGAAAACATACCTATCACAGTCTGAATCATTGTGAAGTTCAACTTTGGCACAGTGAGAGGACAGTCATTATTCACACCTATGCAAGAGGTTGCTTGTCAAAAACTGTAAACCTAGGTAGGTGTAAGAATTAGACAATTGATGCTATCTTTATTTATTATTAAGTAGCAGATATATAGCTGTGCTCTTAATTTAATATATTGCACAGAATGGCAAACTTGATATAACTAAGCACAATAATTCTCAAACATTAGCAGTCAAAGTAAGAACTCCATAGACTGCATTCATATTTCCAGTCCACAATCCCAAATGAACTTCGCAAGCAGCATTCAAATTAAAGCTTTTAAGTATAGAGTATATCTTTCTTCCTCCTGGCATTTCTTCCTTCTTCATAAGTACAGCAACCAGTCAATGACTCAGGCAACAATGTCTGAGTTATGGTTTTTCTTTTTCATGTTTTGTAGAAGTACGTGAGTTGGCACATTCTTAAACTTTCCTCATACTCCTGGACATGTTTCATTTTGAGGTGACAGAAGATGTCACTTCTATTGCTGCCTCTGGCAACAATTGTTGCTGTACATCCAATTTTTTTTAAAACCAAAGGCCAAACTGTTGCTGTTATTGGCCTATCAATGACATTGCTGTGTGACATTTAGAATCCATTCTATGCCATTTAAAAAACCACATACAGTAGCCAAATCTCTATCATATCATGACGCACTTCTAGTGTGGAGCAGTTGTCATACTGCTCACGTCTGACAGAGGCAGCAAATTTGAAAACTTTTACTGAAAAACATAAAAAGCACATTACCTGAACAAGCTGGTCTCTCCCCTGAATCCAACATAATCATTCACTAAGTCTGATGAAAGCGAGCCAATATCATTTGGCAATCTGTGGGCCTTTTGCAGTGCAGAGGACATGATTGATTGAAATAAAGGGAGACGATGGGTAATGCCGACACTGTCAGCTGTCCAATCCACAGAAAGGATTTTATGATTGATGGCAGGCAGTAGCATTTAGAAGTCTCACACCTCTGCACTGCACTCTCAGCACTCACGGTGATTACATCTGAGTGTGTGTGTGTGTGTGTGTGTGTGTGTGTGTGTGTCAGAGTAAGTGTGTATGAGAGAGGAAGAGAGAGCACTGGTGTTTGTGTATGAGTCTGCATGTGCGGGGTTGATTACGGTGGCGATCGTCTGCCTGCGCGCTTGTTTGTGTGTGTGTGTGTGTGTGTAAAGGTGAACGTGGAGTCTGTCCATGTGTGATTTTGTGTGTGTGTTGCTGTGGTAACGTGAGTGCTAGTGGTGATAATGTGGGACTAAAGGAGGGAGGGAGGCAGTGAAGGACAAGTGAGGATGTAGCAGGAAGAGATAGATGGAGGGAAGGAGTAAGTCAGGGATTGAGGGATACATAAGAGGGAAAAGACAAATAAACATGTAGATGACAAGGTCCAGAGAAGAAGTGGAAGGAGCGGAGGATGGATGGATATTTAAATAATACTGCAGCAGATGGGGACAGTGAGACAAGGTGGTGTGAAGGGGAGGGCGGGATGGAGAAGGACAGAAGGAAGGAAGGGAGGAATGCGGTGTGCAGGTAGGGTAGAGAGGGAAGGGAGGATGTTTGAGCAGCGGGCAATGTAGAAAGATGGGTCACCGGGGGATGGAGGAGGAAAGGGCAGAGGAAGGAGGGATGTACAGAAAAGGACACATTGAGGTGTGGAAGGAGGGAATAAACAGGTGAGATGGAGAAAGGAAGGGGAGGAGATGGGTGGGAAGCTTTAGTGAGCAGAAAAATAACATTGCTGCCTTCATGCTATAAAGTTTTCTCTCCTTTTATCACCATGCATGCTACAAATCTGAGGCTTAAAGGAATAGTTAGATATTCTGGGAAATGCTTATTTGCATTCTTGCAGAGAGTTAGATGAGGAAATAGATACAGTACCACTCTCATGGTTGTGTGGTAAATATAAAGCTGGAGCCAGCAGTCGGTTAGTTTAGCATAAAGACTAGAAACAGAGGAAATAGCTAGCCTGACTTTGTCCAAAGGTTAAAAAACAGAAAATATTCTGCCTGCTAGCACCTCTAAAGCTCACTAATTAGCATGTTATACTTTATTTGTTTAATCCATGTACAATTAGGGCTGCTTGATTATGGCAAAAATCATAATCATGATTATTTTGGTCAATATTGAGATCATAATTATTTAACACAATTACTCATTGGCTTTGGAAATGAGTAATTGTCATGCATTTATTGAACTTTAAATATAATTCAACTGAAAAACAAATACAAATGTAAAAAAAGAGATAAATAGATAAAAATAAATAATAAATAAATATATATAATTTAAATAAATAATATAAAAATAAATAAGATCAACTATGATGTAGTGCATTACCATAAACTACTGAAAACTCCTAACGTTTGATAACATTAAAAGTAAAATTAGGCTTTGTTGTCGGCTTCCCGACCTTTTTAAAAAAGGGTGAGAGAAAAAGATATCGCTTGACGGAACTGAGAGCAGGAGAGAGAGAGAGCGCAGCGGTAGTCAAGCTAGCTGGAGAGTGAATGAAGAGAGGGAGCAGCGGTAGTGAGAACAAAGCCAGTGAATGAGAGTAAAAAAAGGTATTTTCTGATTGTTTCATGTCAAACGAAGATAAATGTCCACCCCTTGTCATAAACTGGTCCTAAAACGATTATCTTGTTTTCATAATTGTTGGAAGCAAAATTGTAATTGAAAATAAAAATAGATGAATCACCTAGCCCCATATAAAATCTATATTTGTGGTTTTTTGGGGTTTTGTGCAGATTAAATAAACAAGATATAGCACGTTAGTGAGCTTTAAAGGTGCTGGTAGGCAGACTTTGGTACCAGAGCAGTGGGAACAGAGTTGGGATAGCTGTTTCCCCTTGTTTCCAGTCTTTGTGCTAAGCTATGCTAACTGGATGGATGCCGACTCCAGCCTCAAATGGAGCGGACATATATGAGAGCGCTATCAATCTTTTCATCTTACTCTTGATAGGAATACGTGTATTTGCCCGAAAGTTCAAACTACTCCTTTAAACTCATTCGCAGTAGCCCCTTCCAATCACAGAAAACTCTGTGAAGAAGTGTTGACGCTTTAACACTTGATGTAATTGGCTAGTGTGTCAACAGATTGATTCTGTAGTAAATACACAGTAAATCTCTGTAACACCTTTGTAACCTGGCAGAGACTTACTTACTTTATTTTCCACAAGAACAAAGAAAACTTGGCTCGTGGCCCAGTTGAGTTGCAAGAAAACAACCATAAAAGTTCATCAAATTAAACTTGACAGGGCTCCGCTGACTTCCAAACAATACTCATCAACTGACTATTAACAGGAAGTTTAGTTTTACTGAAAATTTGTTCACACCCCTAAAACAGTCCAGTTCTTGACCTTAATTCATTCGAAACTTTTGCACAATAATTAAACATTCAAATTCTTTTTTTCTCAAGTCATAGTGCATTGTTCTTGTGTGTTATTACATCTGTCTCCTTGAATAATGAGAATGGCACAATTATTGGGTTGTGCTTTTACAAAAGCTTGCCTTTTAGTTTGCCAATCTTCTTTTTACCAGTTGTATTAAAAATGTAGATTATGACCCTCAAAGTGATTGTTAGGAATGAATCATTGTGAAGTTTGTATGCGTGTGTGTGAATAAGCAAGTGGATCCACTGTGCATCGGTATGAATGCATGATGTGTGTGTGTGTGTGTGTGTGTGTACATGTTCCTGTGTCTTTGTCATTGAGTTTCAGATGTAGGGTCAGTGACGGGGCAAACAGCAGGCTAATGGAGACTGGTGTGTGTGTGTATCAGTGCGGTTTTTCAGCAGAGTAAAGGACACAGCGGGCTAGATGAGACGCCGGTTGACTAATGTCTGTGTGTGTGAGTGAGCGTGCCTGTCAGGTCACTAACCCCCCAGGTCCTAGTGCCGGGCCTCACGGATTGTGAACAGCCACCTGTATGCTCAATCTAAAGAAATAATCCACTTTACAGTTCAGTTAAAATAATTGTTGGTACTGTATGTTGCATTTGTTGGTTTGTTGAAGCCAGAGGAATACCTTTGAGAACACTGAGGTCTATGTTCTATATTTTTGGGGGGTTGTGGATGGTTTAGAAGAATTTTATTATGTGAAACTTTTAATTTTGGTGAAGATCAGCTGAGGAAATTGTCAAGTTGATGATCAGTGGTTACTTCTCCTTACATTTTGAAATTTAGGCCTCTGCCCCAGTATGTATTATGTAACCATGTGTTTTTTGTTGTGGTTGACAGACAATGGCCACAGATGCCATTTTTAATTAAATGAAATATAATTAGAGCTGTCAATATATTACGATTGCGATTAATAGCATGATTGTCCAAAGTTACTCTCAGATTAATCACACATTTTTTATATGTTCAAATTTTACCATAAAAGCTAAACGTTAATACTCTTGTCAACATGGGAGTGGACAACATATGCTTGCTTTATGCAAATGTATGTGTTTATTGTTGGAAATCAATTAACAACACAAAACAATGACAAAGCTTGTCAGAAACCCTCACAGGTACAGCATTTAGCCTTTCAAAAATATGCTCAAATTATAACTTATGGCAAACTGAAGCCCAACAGACAACAGATGGGCACGTTGGCCAGCTAAATTTTCCATTACTTCAGTACTGATTAAAGATCACTCCCTGGATCCCTCACTTCAAAAGCAAATCACACAATGTAATTGTGTCCAACCTCACATGGGAAAAATAAAGGCTCACAAAAACATCCCTTTGTGCTATGGGATAAAAACAGGACAATACAAAATAAAACAAACAATTAAAGTGAGCAGGGAACAGTGGAAAGGGACTATAAGAAAGAAAATTACTTTTGCTCTTTGGTCATCATACAGGTTGTTTATCTTTTGTACTGTGGTGGCTCTCAATGGTGATTAATAAGTTAAGTCGTTGGATGTGATCCGAATTATTTCACGCAGACTCTTGTCCTTCTCAATGTTAACTGTCCTGCAAGTTGTAGCCAGACGTTTAGCTATTGCTGTTGAAAGCTTGCTGCTTGTAGGTTTGTCCGTTGGTTTCCCTCGCACACTATCAAGTGTGGTTTGCTGCAAACAGGATGGATCGGGGCTAACGAGGCTGCCTGCATTAGCATAAGCTGTGTGCTTCGCTAGCAAATGGTATTTAAGACTAGATGTACTCTGGTGGTAACTCATTTCACATCGACAGTAACTACAGTTAACTTTGGTCTTGTCGATAGACTAGATTCAAAATACAAGTTTCCAACTTAATGCTAAAGGGCTAAACTACAGGTGAGATAAAGGGGTCATCATAATAGAACCTCCATTGATGGCAGGGGTGTTGTATGGCAAGCCAAGGAATGGCAATGTGACACAATGTCATAGAAATACTCAGTGATGATGGGATTTGAAAAATATGAATTTACCTAAAACATTATTTAAAAGCCAAGTCCCCTTTATTGGCCAGGTATATCTACACGTTTTGATAAATAAAGGCCAGTCTCAATTAGAAGCCAGGTCTAAATTAATTGTTTTTGCAGTTTTATCATCATTTGCAATCAGAAGTCAGTAATGAATAAAATTCAGAACACAGCAGCGAGACATATCTCTATTATCTCTCTTTCTCTAAGTCCAATTCAATTCAAAGGGCTTCATTGGCATGAAAGTGAAAGAAAGAGACAACGTTGCCAAAGCATCAAAATACAATTTGTCCAAATATTTGGACAGTACACATTGACAGTAATATGAACATTTTCTCTTATCTCTCCTCGGCTGATTTAGCTTGTTGCGCAACTTAGTGGCTCTACTTACGTAGGTCTCTCTCTCCTCCCGCCTCTCTCTCTCTCTCTCAACACGACAATACAAATCCATCTACCAGACACCCACACACAACATAAGCTACACACAGTAATCATCTATGATTTAACACTGCTCCTCATCATCACAACAATGCTTGCTAGTACATAATGTTAGCCAACTACAAAAACACAGCACGCCTGCACGACAACTGTTGGATTTACTCACCATCAGTAGCGACACTTGTAAAACTGAGTGAAACTTCATCATAGCTCCATTCCTCCCACCTGCTCTCCTTCTCTATCTCTCTCTCTTTCTCAATGCGTGAGGTTAGCAAGTCAGTTTTAAGCCTTGATATGTCATCGACCTGGACTGCTGTTGCCGTGGTTCGTCTAGCAGTAGCTGGAGCTGTAGGCTCGGATGTGTTAGCTGCCTAGCTAGGCAGCTGCTGTATTTCAGATGTAGATACATTTTTAAGTTTTATGAAAAATCCATCTATCTTTATTTACACAGGAAAGATTTGTTGGGCATAAATGATCAATTTTAAGGCAATACAAGTGAAATTAGGGTTTTTTTTGATTGTTTTTTAAAAAAAACTGATTCCAAGGTATGGCAACTGCCATACTTGCCATACCCCAATTGATGCCTGTGATTGATGGTGTTTAAACAAATTTGCGTTATCGCGTTAACTTTGACAGCCCTAAATATAATTCAGTATCGCTGAAAAGTTTGGACACACTTGAAAATGTGTTCAAACTTTCGACTGGTACTGTATGTTTAATTATTCACTTTGATTTAAGCTAGCTTGAAATTAGGGTAGCTTCTGTCTTTTCTATTTTACGTGACAATAACACTTTAGTCAGAAGAAATACTTCTTATCCATCAATTCTTACATTCATGCAGGATACCAGTAGAAAGTTTGGATGCACTTTATCATTCAAGTGAATGGGAAGGTGTGTCCAAATTTTGGAGTGGT
This sequence comes from Thunnus thynnus, assembly GCF_963924715.1. Taxonomy (NCBI): domain Eukaryota; kingdom Metazoa; phylum Chordata; class Actinopteri; order Scombriformes; family Scombridae; genus Thunnus; species Thunnus thynnus. The sequence goes on from NC_089534.1 coordinate 13,679,326, forward strand.
ACTGTATATGAGTGTAGTAATTTTTAAAATCTTGGCTATAGCCCTGGTTGAAGCAGGAGTGCTGCTGTTACTTTGATATTATCATGAACAAATTGATGATACTAAGTTTGTTCACAGTTATTTAAAAACTTTCTAGTAATTAAGTACTGACTTATTATGTAGTAAGTAATGCTGGTAATAGTTTGGGGCTCATCAGAGGAAGTCCACCCATCAGCACAGCAGGTATATGTAGGTCTGCAGTTGAACGGCAGCAACACCTTCAGTGCGGTACATCTGACTTTTTATCTCCAAATATTCAGGAAAAGACATTAGCCTACATCTTTGAAATTTTCCAAGCGCAGAAGCAGAGACACACATACACACATCACACACACACCATATCTTAAAATTAGATATCAATACTGAATTAACTTTGCTTTGCTGAGCAGTCATCTTTCAAACATGGTCCATTAGTGATTTGGGAACCCTTTCAGGTATTCACTGCAGAGTTTATTTGACAAGAAACTATGTCAGTGCATTAATTGGTATATCCAATAGTATTATGGTAAGCTAAAAATAACTGCAATACTTACTCACATTTTAGTGATGGGCAAAGCAGTTCTTTTCAGCGTACTGAATCATTAGAATTAGTTCATTAAAAAGATTCGTTCACAAGATTTGTTCACTGAATTGCTCAGTGCTTGACCAGAGCTCCGACTGCGTAGTCCCACTCACTGAACTGAGACACGGCCAAACGTTCAGCTCAGCTCGCTAATTAGTGAACTGAGAATGATTGTTCATGAAGGACAAGCCAGTGAGCTTGAGCTGAGAATTTAGTTGGATAAAGATACCGTTTACAAACTGTACAGCACGTATATTTTCGCAACACCTAATTATTAAATAAAATATGTGGTACCACTTCTTACTTCGAGACTTCAAGACATGAGAGGGAGGAAGACGGAGAGAGGCGGTCTCGAGTGACTCAGCAACTGGCTCACATTCACTTTCTACCACCACTGCAGTATTGTTAAGAAGTATAATCTCTTTTTGAATTTTTTTTGGCTAATGTCTGTTTATTATACAAGACGTTTAATGGTCTTACCCTGCCTCCATTTAAACAATTAGTAACAAACTGTAACACTGGCACAAGGTCAACAGGAGCCTCCACTAGAGGGGACTGTTATATTAAATTTCAGTTCGCAAAGTTTAGCCAGACTGCTTTTTCAATCAGGGAGAGCAGGTTATGGAAGATTAGTATCAGCGAGTGCACTACTTTTAAAAACTTTAAATCTTGCATTAAAAAAAAGGCTGAAACAAAACCAGTCTTGCAGTCATTAGAGTTCTACGTAGGCCTTTTTTATACATATAGTAAAAGTTTAAAATTGTTTTGTTTTTGTTTTTGCTCTCCATGAGGATTTTGAACAGTTATTTTGTACTTGATTGGTATTATTTTTCAGTTTTTGCCATTTTGTGTTTGCCATTCATATATTTGTTGCCAGACATATATTCTGCTGTCATGTATATTTAGTTGTCATTCATATTTATTGCTGTAATTCACATCTTTTAATGCTATTCATGATTTTGTTGACATTCATTATATATTTTGTTCTGCCACCATTTTTTTTGCTCTGCCATTAATCACTTACTCATTTGTTCTATTGCTACTTGTTTCTATATACACTACTTGTGACATATTATGTTGTGCTGTACTGTACGTGTGTTGCTGCTGTGGCAAAGTAATTTCCCTCCAGGATCAATAAAGTACCTACGTACCTTGTCTGTAAGCCTGGTCTTAAGGTTACAATCACCATAGAGGCGATAAGTTCAGGTAGCCTAAAGCGGAAAAATGATTGTATATACAGATTAGCAGCAACACACACACACAGACACACACACACACAATGAATGGAGTGTGTGTGTGTGTGTGTGTGTGTGTGTGTGTGTGTGTGTGTGCATAGTAACATTAACTGTTAGCCTATGCATATAATATCAATCTAGATAATGTCATATATCTGGATTGCAGTTCAAGACCAATGATGTTGAATCACTGCAGCTAAATGTTAGCAACCTGAATCAGCTGTGTATTTGCTGTCTTGAACACACCCCCTTCCTCCTGCAAACGAATGGCTTGAATCACTCACTCAGGAAGTGATTCAGTTCAGTTTGTTCACCCAAAAGATTAATTATTTTAAACAAATCGTTTGCGAACAACACAACACTAACAGACCTGTACAATTTATACATTTTAGAGATTAACCTTAATTTTCAGTGATGAAGACTCCTCATAATGCATCTTACACAGTATGACTGCTAGCTTGTGTAATTGAATGTGTTTAATATGGCCTGGTGGTATAATTTCAGTAAATACAGAAAGGGAAAAACTAACCTAACATACAGCCTAATGGAGAACTTCAATATTTCCTCCGAGCTTATTATAACTCTCAGCCTTATGTTTTATACTCATAACATGTACTGTTAATGACATTTTCATTTAATAAACGTCCTACTCTGTCACTGAGTGGTATTGCACGCTAGTGATTCAATCTTGTTATGATTATTAATAAAGGAAACTGAGCAGTTAGAAGACGCAGTGATCACGATGGCAAAGACGGCAGTGAAAGTCTAGCACCGAAGATAATGTCAAAAAATGGAACCATAAATATTGTTTGGAAAAAAAAGTATTACAAGATAATTACAATAATTTTAAATCAGAAAGTTTACCATGAAAACATTTCCACAGTGTTTTCCCCCGAATGGCCACTAAACTAAAGTGCTGACTCCTTTGTCACGCCATTACGTTAATGAAAAACAAACATGTGCAGACACAACTACACACATGCAGACACACACTCATCCTTTTTTCGTGGTCTGTGCAGACAGAAAAATCAGTAGAGATACTCTTAAGAGCTTTTGTTTGGCGCAGCCAGACATTGCTGAAGCTAGGATTTTTGTTTTGGGAGACTAAAGAGCAATATCTTTAAGTAGTGTGACAGTTGGAGTGGCCAGTTGGCTTTGGGAAGACGAACACAGGCACAGATGCACACTAACACACACACACACACTAGATGGATTGAAGTGGCTGATAAATCACATTACAGAAAGAGCATTTGGAGGGCCACACAAACAGTATTGTAAGTAGCAACTCCGGCAACGTAAACACATATTCTTTTACATAGCAACGTATCTGTTGGAATATGCAATAGAATTATTTTGATAATGTGTTTTAACAGTTTTCTGAATTCATCTTGTTGTGACTCAGTAAGCATTTACAGCCTTATTTTCCTACAAATAAAATAGTTTCTATGAAGCTTTGCCAGCGACAATTTAAACAAATCACAGGTGAATTAAGGATTCACAGACATAATGAGCGAGTCACAGGTAACCTAGTTTGGCTCAGGAGTGAAAATCAGGTCAAGTGTGCCAAGTAGCAGAGATCAGGCTACCTTACTTAGCCCTGAACTGAAAACATGCTTAGCCTAATTGGAAAATGCTGGTTATTTGGCCTGTGGTAGCAGTATAGCCCGCTGATGGAGAGCTGCAGAGGCTTACAGATTTATAGCATCATAAATGGCTTAAGTGCAATCTGCTTGTGGGCGTTTTTATACAATAAACACACAGACAAGTCTTCATGTCCACATGCACCATGAGCAAGCGCTGGATGTGCTCCACTGACAGTGAATGGACGATCAGAAATGCGGCCCCAGTGACAGCACCCGGAGTAATATTATGGAAATATGGCCACATTTTCTGCTTCGTAACAGTCAGCAGGAGGAAATAAAGCACCCAGCGCCCATTGATGCTATGAGCCCCGTGAGCACAATGAAGCTCATTTAAATAAGGTGACAAAGTTGGCTGGCAGTTCATTGTCAGCTGGGACACCACAGGTTCTTTTCATGTCTCCCATTCAGCCCAGGACACAAAGTTAATTTAGTCTTGGCCCGAGACCCAGACATAATAAACCACACTGGTGCTATTGTCTCCTGACTTACTGAAGGAGCTGGAACATTTTGGGGAACTAGTATTTAGAAAGTCTACCTGACTGTTCTCAGATACAATAAACTAACATGTGAACATCACAGCCTTTCAAGTTTGATACTATTTATTGACTGAAATAAATCCTTTTTTAACAAAAACAACTATTATGCAACAAACACTTGCATTTCTCTCCTCTGCACGTGTATATAGACACACATGGATACACCACAACCACCAATGATGTGGTTGATTTCATTTGGCTCTCATGAGGTTATTCAGAGAGAGGGAGAGGCCAATAACTCTTACCATTCTGTGTGTGTGTGTGTGTGTGTGTGTGTGTGTGTGTGTGTGTGCGTGCGTGCGTGTGTGTATGTGTGTGTTAATGTGTTTGTGCAGTCTTAATGTTTCTTAGCCCGCTGGGCGTCCATCTGTGGGTTTGTCTGGTGTCATTTCCACTCTACATATCATGCGCTTCCTCACACACACACACACACACACACACACACACACACACACACACACTTAAAATACTCTTAACACACACCACATACACTACTGTTCCATCGTTCACGCACACATAAAAATCTGACAAAAACCAGGCTCGTACAACGAGCCACGCTCATTAAACATGCAGACAGGAACGAAAACACACACAGCTCGCTACTCTCATACACACGCCCACACATACACATATGCACTGAACACACACACAACAAGAGCCCCTGGGTACAATAGAGGTGCCTCCTAATACTTCCTATTTATCATGCAGCAGTTGAACCCCGTCTTTCTAACCAACACACACACATGTGCACACGCAAACACACACACACACACACACACACACACACACACACACACACATTTTATCCTCATAAAAGCACTGCCTGCATAGATCGGCCATTAAGATATAAGAGTGTACGAGCGGAAAACCATTGGTGGGCTGATAATTCATTTACAGATTGGCTGAGGAGGGATGCCACTGTGTGTGTGTGTGTGAGCGTGTATGTAAGTGTGTTTGGTGAATAATAACACCGAAACCGATTAAGAGAGGGAGGAAAGGACAGAGGCGTGGGGTGAGATGAGGAGAGACGAGGAAGGAGAGATAATGGAGGCAGAGGCAAGAAGGAGAGAGAAAGGCTAGAAGAGGAGGAGGATAAAATGAAATGATGGAAGGAAAAAGGGAGAAGCAAACAAAAAGGAAGGAGAGAGAAAAATTGACAAGCAGGAAGCACGACAGAGGAGAGAGGTTTGTGATAAAGGAACGAGAAAAAAGGAGCGAGGAGAGAGAAAAGCAAGAGCCACTGGGAGGGTTGAAGGAGAAGATAAAGAAGGCGGGAAAAGGCAATAAGCAGAGGAGGCCCGAGCCATTAAGGAGGCATATGAGGAAAAGCAAAAGAACAAAACCGCTTTGCACAAATTGTGTAACTCCTGACATCTATTGGAAATCACTGCAGCTACACTGAAAATCCTGATGCTTGAATCTACAACCTGCAGGGCATAACAAGGTTTTACACCTAACAGCTTAAACTTGAGGGGAAAAAATCTATCATGGAGTTTTAAATAATGTATCAGAAATATGATTTGAAATTTAAAGAACCCCTACTTCTCCATCTTTGAATGAGTCATCAAATCCGAATGATAGCTTCCACAAGTTTTGTCCAGCTCTGTTTGTCTGTCTTCTCCCCTCTTATTAGTGGGTGGGTCCTTAAACTATGTGCTGATATTCAACCTGTCCCTGACTCAGCCTGTCATATCCCCGTTATCAAGAAGTCCACGATCATTCCTGTGCCCAAGAAAACAAGACCAGCCTGCCTGGATGACTACTGCCTAGTGGCACTCACCTCTGTAGTGATAAAGTGATTTGAACGGCTGGTCAAGGATTACATCTACTCCTCACTACCCAGCACACTGGACCCAGTACACTACCGTCCCAACCAATCAACGGAAGACGCCTTAGCACACATCATCCACACTGCCCTATCTCACCTGGACAGGAAAGGGAGCTATGTTAGATTACTGTTCATTGACTGCAGTTCAGCGTTTGACCCCATAGTTCCCTTCAGGCTCGTCACAAAGCTCACGGATCACCTCACTGTTCGTGTGGATCCTTGACTTCCTGACAGGCGGACCCCAGGTGGTGAGACTAGGTGGACAACAAGACTAAGCAGCTGATGGTGGACTTTGGGAAGAAGCAAGGAAGGAACTACGCCCCCCTTAATATCAACGGGTCCTCGGTGGAGAGGGTAGACAGCTTCAAGTACCTTGGTGTCCACATCACCGAGGGCATAACCTGGGCGCCGCATACTGACTCAGTGGTGAGAAAGGCAAGGCAGAGACTGTTTCACCTCAAACGCTTGAGGAAATTCCGGGTATCCCCTCAAATAGTGAGGAATATCTACTCTGGCACTGCAAAAATAAGACTAGGAGAATCATTAAGGATCCCAACCACCCGTATAACGGCCTTTTCTCCCTGCTGTGGTCAGGAAGAGGGTACCAGATACACCAGGCCAGCACTGAGAGGCTCAGGCCACTAGGATCCTAAATGAGGTCGCTGCCTAATTACTAATATTATTCTATTTAAACTCTTTTTAATGCACAACTTGAAGGAACTGGTGGAATTACATTTCACTGTGATTGTACCTTATATGATGACATGTGACAAACTTGATTGATTGATTGATTGAATGATTATGCACTTTTGTCAAAATCAGTACAGTTGTGATTAGAGTGACAGAGCAGATAAAACATACAATATTGAGACAAATCCAAGCATTTTACTCTGCTTCCCTCTGATAATGTCAGCGTTTCTTTGGTCTGGCCGGATCAGACAAAAAAGCAATCTGACAGACGAGGAAGAGCAGCGTTCAAAGGCAGCAGCGGGGAGACAAACAGATGGACAAGCTTTCCATCAAAGACATTGAATTTGCTATTCCATTTTGATTAATAAGGCATCAAGATTGAGAATCAGAGAGAGGGTGACCTGGTGAGGGAGACAAAGAAGTAGAAGAACAGGTAGAAAAAGAGAGACAGTGAAAGGCAGACAGGTGCATTTCTTTGGATGATGTGTATTATATTAATCAGTTGGTCAATCATGGTAAATAACTGTATAGAGCTTCTACCGCAACCTGAAATTATAACTAATGACACATTCAGCTCAGTATCAGCCTGGGGCCACACACTGTCATACACACTCAAACACACACAAGCAGTCTAATGATATCTGATTGATAGTCTGCAGTGAGAGAGAATGTCCTCCAGCCCTATGTGTCTGTGGATCTATGTATCCATGCTGTCTGTCTTTTGTTTCGTGTGTGTGCTTAACTGTGTGTATCTGGATTTGTGTAGATGTGGGTGTATTGTTGTGTGTGCACCATTCAGATGTCACTGCTATAAATAACTCTCCCTCTGACTGTATTTTGGGATGGGGACATGCCATCAATTGTGCTTCACTGTTTGAGATTATACCCAGATCTTCTTCAACAAGCTCCAACTAATCTGATGATTTGTTGACTAAACTTAACCACTGAATTTGGAGGTTTTAGTTTGTCCCTCGTGATACTAATGACATTAAAGTCAAACTGATATTAGAATTCATTTTTGTTTGTTCTGGCTTGTGCACCAAATTGGTCAAAATTGTAATTACTAAAAAGAAGAAATTGATTTGTGCAATATCTGTGTAGGCGATTCCTAAAAATTTAAATTCCAACAGACACACAGGCAGATAACCAGCTGGGGGGAAATGTTAGCCACTGCTTAGTCCCATCTGTTATTCGAGCCTTCCTACATTAGTCCAGACATTAGTTTGTGTCATGATTTGAATCATGCAGTGAAATACAGACAGCTCATTGCTTTACATTTTGACAGTTGGGTCAGTTCATCACAAACAGTCCCATTACAGAGAGACAGCTAACGCTAGCTAGACCCCATCTTTTCTGTAATGCACAGAAAAGCACAACACAACACTTAGTGCGCAGGTGCTGCAGATGACTCAGCAGGTGTTAAAATAAAGTAACGTCTAGTCAGAATCATTGCTATCTTTAGCTAGCTAAGCTAACTAGCTTCAACTTTCTGAGTGGAGGCTAGTTAGCTTAGCTTGATAACTTCCATTATTTGAGTGTAAGCTGGTTAGCCTAGCTTGCTAGCTTCCATTTCTGAGTGAAATAGAAACTTAACAGTACAGCAGGTCCTCCCAAATGTTTAATGTTGTGAAGTGACAGACATCTTAAATAGCTAACACAACACAAACACTATGTGCGCTTGTTGAAAAATAGGGGAACAGGGGTTTTATCCTCATTTGAAAACTAGAAAAATATACACAATAGAAGCAGTATCATTATACTTCATAATTTCTTACGCAATGAGGAGAATTCAAATTTCATTTCAACTTCAAGTCCAAATCACAATCTTTGTCATCTGTCATCCAGGTCAGTCCTCCTTCTAAAAATGGATTAAATGTCAATCAGAATCAAAAATGACTTCTTACCAACAAAGGAAAGACACACACAAAAAAACTGAAGGAAGAAAATTCAAATGACATCACTAGAACACACAGTACCCTTGATTTTTTACAGAAACAGTCCCACAGACTTCAAGTCAGAGTTTTTGTTTTCATTGTTGCTTCCAGGCAAAGAGAGAGCAGCATCCAGCTAACAAAAAAAACAAAAGACCAACCACAGAAATAGATAGAGACAGAGGGGTGGACAGTCACAGACAGAGAGGGAAGATCTGTTGAAATACCAAACTGATTAGCCGGTGTTTCTGACATTTAAATGCCACGTTTACATAAAGAAATGTTTCCCAAGAATATTAATCACTCTAGTTAATTCACAAGGAGATGTGAAGTGGATTCATGGTGCTTGTGGCAGGAGAGAGGGACAGAGGGAAGAGACGATGGGGAAGAGGAGGGTTGGCTTGACAAATACGGAGGCAGCATTGGCAGGGTGGGGTGTTACTGGTGTTAATGGCACACAAAAAAGCAATCTTACAAAAACAGAAACTATTGTATGTTGAATTCATTTTGACTTATTATTATTCTGTTCCATGCCTCACCCTTTATGAATTATCAGTCAATAATCTATCTTGATGACCTTCAAAACCCAATGGTGTTCAACACAGCATGATAAGACCACATCAAAAATATCATTTATTTAATGGCATTTATCCAAAGTACCGTAAAGTGGTAGGACTGCAAATGATTTCAGCATACAATAAGTTGTTTCAGTGTAGAATGAAACCTCTGGCAACGTTATATATTGAGTCAATGGTCCGAACATGGCACAGACCATTGAGTTAATAGGTGAAATCATGTTGTCTATGTTAAAACGTCTTCATCTTGACTGCTGGGTTGAAACAACTTCTCAACATATGGCATCACGGTGACCTGATACTTGTTTCAAGTCAGCAAGGACCTCAATGTATTCCAGCTTTGAAGCACTTTGTCTGTGATGTTCCCGCAAGCTGAGATTAAAACTACAAAGGGACAAGAAGAAGAGAATGTAAAACCAGGCATAACAGAGAAAGGTGATTCCCTCAGCGGCATTTCTGGTTAGCAGAAAAAAGATTTACATAAGGTCTGTCTGTCTCTCTTTCCAATGGCCTTCCATTTAAGTATGTCGGACATCTGTGGTACCTAAATTGCAGTTAAAATTTGCTCAGGTGCTGGGGTTTATTATTGCAAATTAGGCGAGAAACTGGAATTCGCCTGTGGGCCTGCAGTTGCTCATCACAGTTCTAAGTAGCCTGTCTAGAGCTGTAGTATGGAGATGAGTGACCATAATGACAGCCTACGAGTGCTCCTCTACAGCACAGCTTTTATTAACACTCTGCCATGTTGATCCATCTCAGTTGTTCCACATGACACATACTTACAGGGTGTTGCTAACCGGTTAACACTGCCTCCATCCTCTCTTTCCATCTGTTGACAGCCATGGCAGCCAGATGTATAAAAACCGACATTATGACAGGCCAGCAAGTGCAAAACAGATGAACCAAATGCATATAATCTGTACAGGGATCTATGAGCTGTGACAAGTGTTGGGTTCGACGATATTTTTTACATCAGATATCGGCTACCCATGCAGTCTTCTGTAATTATGATTGATGATCTTCCTCAACAGCTACATCAAAACGACCCATAAAAATGGCAATGACCATATTTTTGTACATTTTATTAATTTTATGTATAGTTAAATTGCCCTTCTTTTTTACATTTTACTACTTAATGTAAAGGCAATTATGTGTCCCATACTATTCAAATGTTACAAGGCGTTAAGGGTAGATAAGAGGCCCATCTAGTGTAAAATAATTGCTTAAATCTGGTGTAACTGGCCTGTTTTGGGCACATTCACACTGATCCTGCTTTGATTCATTTGAACTCTTTAGTATGCACAGTCCTACTTTATTGTTTAGGCAGGTCAAAGCCAAGAACCTCTTCCAAGTAGACTAAGATGCTTTTGTTTGACCACACATTTTGACACCCCCCATCATTTTTGAATTACATTGTTAACCATTGTTAACATAACTGTTGACTTCTTAAGCCAATCAGTTCAGTTATTTAGTGTGTTAATTTAACCAGTGTTGTTGGCAGAATGAACAAACAGATTAATTTCAAAATGCAACAGTTATTGCAACAGATCTGTTTTCTGGCATGATAATAAACCAAAAAGCAAAAGCCACAGATGTGACTGCACCCTTACAGTGTCCAATAATGCTAAAAAAAAAATGTCAGAAGCTTTTTAGGCGTCTGTTTTGACCAGCATGTGAAGTGGTTCTGTTTTTTCCAGCTGAGTAATATTTCTAAATGAGCCAGGATAGAGATGATTATATAAGCTTTGATTTCATCCCTTCTAGACAGTACATCACAGGATCGGTTACAAGTGGTCCAAAATTCTGCTGCAAAGCGCTTGACCACGACCTCTTTAAGTTCTCATGTAACTCGATATTCTTATGATCACTCTTAGAGCTCTGCATGGTCATCTACTGCAGTCTTATATCATCAGCAAGTCTCTGAGGTCCTCTGATCAGGGCTTGTTGGCTGTTCCTCGCTCCAGGCTCAGAAATAAAGACTGCCTTTGAAGTTGTAGCCTTAATTTTGGAACTCTCTCCCGTTGGACTTGAGATCTGTCGACACTGTGGACATCTTTAACAAGCAGCTCAAGACCCACCTTAGACCAGATTAGATTATTTTATTTTTTCGATGGGTATGGAAATGGTCAAATGTATTGATTTCGACACAGTTTTTAATTCCAGCTTTTCAGTCAGCTTTCAAACACCCATATTGTTTAAACCCCGGTGTGTTTTTGTCAGCCTCACCTCTGCATGTTAATCTGTAGAGCCGCATGATGAAATGCTAGCGCAGAACTAAATATAAAGCCGTATATCCCAAAGTATCTTGATAATCTCCTTCACCAGCCTAGAAAGATAAGGAAATTTGAAAGGTGCACCACAGGGCTCAGAAAGGGCTTAACACAACTCTCTGGCAAGTTCAGCCAACTCATGCAAAAGTAACACATCAACTTTGTCAGTTACAGGTATTTTACTAGAGCTTATTCCCATGAGAGCACTGGTTTATGACCACAGCCTTAAGTATACCAGCCTAATGGCTATCCTGTAATGTTAATTTAAGTGGGACTCTCAGTTGGAGTTTTGTGCAGTCTTTTTATAGCTGAGTGACTAAGGACATTATGGCTATTACCAATATGATTGAATAGTTGCAGTGACAATAAGTGGGTCTGAATGAGGAAATTGGATATTTAATGGAGAGATTTTCACCTACTATCATCGTTGTCTCTTTCCATCTCTGCCTATCTTCTGTCGTTTTCCTTTTCCACCATTTGCTCTCACTCTATCCCTCCGCCTCTCTCTCCTCTTTTTTCTTTTCCCCTACATCCTTTTCTTTTTTCCCCTCTCACTTTGCTTGCTTCATCTTCCCCGCCGTCTTTCCTCTCTCTCCAAGCCCCTAAGTAGCCACAAATGGTCCCTAATAGCCTCCAATGGAGATGAATTGATCGTTGTGTGAACCGAATCGATAGAAGATTGCTTCTGCTGTACAGTGGGATGCTGTGCAGGCAGGCGGCCTTAATTAAGTTAACAGTAAACCAGGATTGCTTCAGAGTTTTATTAGGAGAATAAAGTTTAGGATGATTACAGAGACGGAAAAAGTTATCGTTTCAGAATGAAAGCCGAGGAGAAAAGAAGGGGCATATATTTACCTCGACGTCTTTCTGTTTTGCAATTCAGTCATGATGCTTCCTGCCTGACTCACAAATTGTTTGTTGGACATTTTCTCACTTCATCCTCCTGTTTTTTTCCCTCTCCTCTCCATCCCTGCTGTTTTCCATACCTCCTCTACCATCCCTTTCTCCAGCGTCTTCTCGCTATCTATCTCATTCTACCCCCGTCTGACCTCTTCTCCTTTCCTTCATCCCTCCCCCTTCCCTCCCTCTCTGTCGTCTATAATGGGATGAGCAGCAGAATTTGATCAGCAGTTTTTTAAAGGTCACAGAACCAAGCGAAAAACTCTCAGCCAAAGCACCGAGGGAACGAGGGAGGGAAGGATGAGGATTGAGGAAAGGGAGGGAGGAGGCGAGCGAGAGGGATAACAGGCCAGTAGAGTCGAGGAAGGGGAAGGAGGAAGAAGAGCTACAGTAGAGGAGGAAATGCTGCGAGAAGACGGAAGGTGGAGTCGATGGAGACGGGAAACGAGGGAGAGGAGCAGAAAGACGGGATGGGGACAGCAGCATGAGGGAGGGGGAAGGTAGCTCAGCGGTGGGGGGAATGAGATGGAATAATGGAGGGAAAAGAGGGAGGAGGTAGATGAGGTAATTTGCTGTTTTATGACACAACAGATCTGGTAACAGATGAATGCATATTAAATATGTAGGAGAAGAGAAGAGAGGAAAGAGAGCAGGGGTGACAATGAGAAGAGGAAAGAAGACAGAAGTAAGGAGGAAATGAGAAGATGAGAGAAGATTATAGCAGGGTGAGGAAAGAGTGGGCGGGAGAAGAAAGAAGGTAAGGCGGGTGAGGGAACGGAGCGACAGTAGGACAGGAGATGAGACATTGTCATTTCTCTTACCGACTGCCTCTCTCTCATCTCCTTTCCTCAGTAACTGTAGGATCTTAATCACCTCTCCATCTCTTCAGGACCTCTCATCAGATCTCTCGGCCTGTCTCTATCGGTCTCTTACCATCTTATTCTCTCTCTCTGTTCTCTCTCTCTGTTTAAGATAAAAAGACACTTTTATCATTCTGCAGTGTTTCCTAATGGTCACACCGTGCAGCTGTCTCCCTGTCTGCAGCAATAATAATTCTTTGATATCATTCTATCATTCATTATCAAATGGACCAAAATCTTTTCCAAACTCACTGAAGAATCTCTCTCTCTCTCTCTCTCTCTCTCTCTCCCTGCTTTTCCTCTGCGTGTCTCTACCGCTCCTTTCATCACACTCATCTTTCTGTTGCCAATCTATTCCCTAAGCACTTGAGTCGGAGTGTCTTTCTCAATCACTTCAGCTACATGTCTGTGGCCTGTGTGTGTGTGTGTGTGAACACAAACACATACTCACACACACACACACACAGGTAATTTGTTATAAATCTGGCATCTTACCAAAACTAAGGTTGAATGATTTGAGGAGAAAATTTTTCCGACAAATATCGTGAGTTAAATTGTGATTCTTTTCTATGGATTAAATTAAAGCATGAATTTGTGTTCTGCATAGTTTTAAATTTCATCATGTTTGCACCAATCATAATAAAATATTTATCTTGTTTCTACAAGGATAGAATTAGATAAAATAATGCAGAGAAAAGCTGAATTAAAAGTAATCCTGGCTTTTTTGTTAAAAAGAAAATACTGATTTACATCACATTTATCAAGATATTACATCAGTGGTATAATTAACATTACTTAATATGTGAAATATATTAAATATAATGATACCCAAAAATGGCTACGTAGTTGTCCAGTCATGCTAGCAATAATAAACTGCTGGTTGTGGCCAAGTAAACATCAGCTTTACAGACTTTAGGACTTGCTACTTCACAGCCCTGAATTCCAGAAATCCTGAATAAAAGATTTAAAGGCAATACACTTAAAACCATGATATGATGCGGTTCAAAGTTTAG